>NW_026636299.1:0-226930 GCF_028554395.1 Pezoporus wallicus | reverse complement strand
TAGAAGGCCTCCTCAACTTCCTCACCCTGATCTGGTGGTCTGTAACAGACACCTACAACAGTATCCCGCCCCTTAATTTTCACCCACAGACTCTCAACTCGCTCGTCATCTGTCCCTGGACAGAACTCGGTGCATTGTAGTTGCTCCCGCACATAAAGAGCAACCCCACCACCCCTCCTGGCTGGCCTGTCTTTCCTGAAAAGGACATAGCCCTCCATGACTATATTCCAGTCATGTGAGCTGTCCCACCACGTCTCTGTAATTGCCACCAGATCATAGTCTCCTGACTTAACACAGGTTTCCAACTCCTCCTGCTTATTTCCCATGCTGCGCGCATTGCTGTACAGACATTCCAGGGAGCGAGCTGAGCACACCGATTTCACCCTAGGATTATAGGAGGCCTCCCAGTCTTCATCAATTCTGGAGTGCTGCCCCACTGGGGCAAGCCCAGCTACAACCCCATCCCACTTTGTATCTAGTTTAAAGCTCTCCAAATGAGCCCTGCTAATTCGTGCCCCAGCATCCTTTTGCCTCTGTGAGACAAACCTTTCTCACTTGTCATTGTCCAGACTGGTGCCCTATAAAACCAGCCGTTATCAAAGAATCCAAAGCCCTGCCTGTAGCACCAGTCTCAAAGCCAATCGTTTACGGACTGAATCTTCCCATTCCTTCCCACATCATCAGTGGAAGATGGAAGGAGTGAGGAGAAGATCACTTGAGCCCCAGACTCTTTCACCATCCGCCCCAAGGCCCTGTAGTCTTTCTTCATCCCCCTCAGACTGCAGGAAGCAGCTTCCCCCTCACCTGTTTGGAAGATCAGCAGCGGGTAGTAGTCTGTCGGGTGCACCAGGTTGGGGAGCACCCTAGTGATATCCCTGATCCGGGCTCCAGGCAGACTACACACTTCCCTATGATGAGGGTCAACTCTGCATATCGGGCCCTCTGTTCCTCTCAGAAGGGAATCCCCTACTACAATGACCCTTCTTTCTTTCTTAACAGAGGCAGTCTTGAGGTGCAAAGTCGACCGCCTTTTCCTATGTGGCCTTGTAGGCTGGCCTTGCCCCACATTCTCACCTACCTCCTTGAAGATCCAGGGCCTCGAACCTATTACGGAGGCACACCCGGGGAAGCAGGGCAGGAAGCGGGGAGGGTTTCCCATGGCACCGAACTGGAACTCGCTTCCAACCCTCGTCGTCTTTTTGGTTCCCTACCTCTGCGCAACATCTACAGGGCAGGGGCTGTCTCGGGCCATCCCCCTCTGTCTGAGAGGGCAGGGGGTCCTTCCCCTTTTGGGGGGTATCTCCCTGGAACCGTTCCGACTGTCACGCCAGGGAGTTACTCCACCAGTCGATCTCCCTTTCACACTCCGTGATGATCCTCAGCGTCTCAACCTCCTCCTTAAGTTTAGCCACCAGGCTAAGCAGATCTTCTACCTGCTCACACCTCACGCGGGTGGAATGCTGTCCTCCCTCCCCCGGCAGCAGCAGGCTCTGGCACTCCCTGCACCCAGAGACCTGAACAGCCACGGTTTGGGACGGGGTCTCTGTCTGAGTTGCTGCAGTCACCTTACTGCAAGCTCTCCTTCTGGAGGCAACCATATTGGTCTGCAGTCTGGGACACCAGCAACAGGGTCAGCAACACGACCTGCTTGTTCCTCCCTGCGCCTGGTGGGCAGAGTCGCTGCCCTCTCAGAGGCTCTTTCAAGGCAAGGGGCAGGGGGGTGGTCACCGTCACCGTGGGAACGCCCCCGCCACGTCAGCCGCTCTCTCGCAAGGGCTGCTGGGGCTTCGGGGATCGGGAGATGTCGGGAATCGCGATGTCTCTGCGCTATCCCCTCTGATTTTCCTCATCTCCGTTGACCCTCGTGGTCGCTGAAGCGTGCCGGCTGTGGCTCTAGCTAGGCTAGCTCCGATCAGCTGACTGAATGACTGGTGCCTCCACCCTTACGGGAACAGAGGGCCCCATATTTTGACCTGACCAGACTAACAGGGAAGTTTGCTGTCTCCCTTGGGCCAGGGTAAAGGGTTTCACCAGGAAACTTACTCATCTCGTATGGCCATGCGACTACTGTCCTTTATTAGTCTTCCAGATGGGCAATGAGGATGTTTCTTCAAGAAACTGGAGGGGACTCAAGATGGACTTTAGGGCCTTGGGACAACTGGTCCAGGGTTCAGAAGCCCAAGTAGTGTTCTCGTTCTTCATGCCAGTCACGATCAGTGACAATGGTGACATCAGAAAAATCTCAGTAATTAATTCATGACTGGTGTGTCAGCATCACAATTTTGTGATTTTTGACCATGGGTCTCAAGGCGCCAGGCCTGCTGGCAGCAGATGGAATACACCTGCCCAAAGGGGGACAAGGATTCTAGCCCAAGAACTAGCAGGGCTTAGAGAGAGGGCTTTAAACTAGGTTTGCAGGGGGAAGAGGATAACTGCAGACTCTCTAGAAATGAGCCACAGGATACCATGTCACTGTTGGAGTCCAGATCCAGAGGACAACTGTAAATGCATCTATGCCAGTATCTGCAGCATATGGGCAACAAACAGGAGGAGCTGGAAGTCATTGTGCAGCAGGGAAATCATGACATAATTGAGATCACAGAAACCTAGTGAAATGATTCAGGTGTTTGGAGTGCTGCGATGGATGGCTGCAGGGTCTTCAGAAGGGATAGGCAAAGAAGGATAGGTAGTGGGGTTGCGTTGTATGTTCACGGAGTGCATCAACTGCCTTTAACTCAATGTTGTGAGTGAGAAGGCTAAACATGGGTGAAGATCAGGGGGAAGGCCAACCAAGTAGATAACCATGGGTGGAATCTGTTATAGACCACCTAGCTAGGATGAAGCTACAGATGAAGTGCTCTTCAAACAACTGGGAGAAGTTTCACAATCACTTGTGCTTGTTCTCATGGGGGACTTCAGGCTATCAGATGTCTGCTGGAAGTACAACACAGTAGAGAAGAAACAATCCAGAACATTCTTGAAGGGTGTGGAAGACAGCTTTCTAACCCAGCTGGTTAGTGAGCCAACTAGGGGAGATACCTGGCTAGGTTTGCTGTTTGCAAACAGGACAGGTGGGTGTTGTGATGGTTGGAGGTCATCTTGGGCAAAGCAATCACAAAATGATTGAGTTTCCAGTCCCTGGAGAAGTGAGGAAGAAGGTCAGCAAAACCTTCACTTTAGACTCCCAGAGGGCTGACTTTGGCCTGTTTAGGATGCTGGTTGGCACAATTCCTCAGGAAACATTACTGAAGGACAAAGGGGTCCAGGGAAGCTGGACACTCTTCAAGAATGAAATCCTTAAGGCACAGAAGCAGGTGCCCCTATCTTCCAAAAATCAGACCAGAGGGGAAGAGAACAGCCTGGCTGAACAGGGGACATATTGCTGGAACTCTACATAAAAAATGAGAATTTATCACCTGTGGAAGAAGGACTGTCACACCATGGAAAGTACAAGGATGTTTTTAGGTTATGTAGAGAGAAAGTTAGAAAGGTGAAGGCACAGATGGACCTAAATCTGGCCACTGCCATAAAAGACAATAAAAGTACTTTTACGAATATATTAGCAATAACCAAGGAGAACTTCCATCCTCTGCTGGATACGAGGGCAAACCTAGTGGCTGAAGATGAGGAAAAGGCTGAGATTCCTAATGCTGCCGTTGCCTCAGTCTTTAGTAGTCACACCAGCCACCCTCAGGGTATTCAGTTCCCAGAGACAGGGAGTTAATTGAAGTTCCCATAATCCAGGAAAATAAGGTTAGCGATCTCCTGCTCCACTTAGGCATATACAGGTTTATGGGGACAGATGGGTTACACCCAAGAGTGCTGAAGGAGCTGGCAGAGGAGCTCACTATCAAAAAAGATATTTTTCTGTCTGTTTTATAATACTGTTGCTGCTTTTAATCTTTTAATAAACAACAGAGACCTTTATTTCAATATCAGGATTTGAGAGGAAAGAGAAAATATACTGAGTCATAGGACCTTAAGCTAAATAACTTACTCCTTGGTTTCATAGAAGGTCTTGAAATGACATTTATATATGTTGTCTGTTGTGTTCTATAAACTTGCGTTGTTGTAATCCAGGGACTCATTTTTTAATAAGTATGACATGCAGAAACCAAATTCTTGGTTTCCACCATATTAAGAAACAACTTCCTTGGATGTTTATATATTAATATTCTCAGCTGAAGAAACTGATATACAGACATGGTTCATGAAATACTGTCAGTTTCCTCTCTCTCGGGTTTCTTTTTCTTTTTTTTTCCTTTTTATATTGGGGAAGAGGCATACAGGGAAAAGAAGAAAGGGGCATTGCAGGTGAGACCCTCAGTGGTATAGAAACTCTGCAGAAAGAATAATTTATAGGACTTGGTCCTAAGAAGAAAAAGGAATGTATGAGGTTACAGTAATAAAACAAACTGCAGAGCAATAGCATTAGGAGGGAAGGATAAGAATTTGGAAGGAATGTTGCAAGGTTTGCTAGCAAATTCAGAGTAAAAGTTAGTCTCAAAATAAAGGTCTGTGCCAGACAGCAGTTTGAACAGGAGATAGGAGTCTTCCTTTTCCTTTGATTATCCTGTAAAGTCTGAAGATGATAGCCTCTGAAAGGTTAATCCTCTCAGGCTGCAAGATGAGAGAATAACCTGAAGATGGACTGAGATAAATAAACCAAAGTCTGATGCAGAGCAGCTGCATGGCTGTATGTGTATTTTAGGACTGCATCTTATAACATACCTTCAGTAAGATTTTGGATATTGCTATCCTTGCATTCTCTGCTGACAGGTGAGAGAAGTCCAAGTAAGAATTTGTGTGTATGGTAAGTGAAAACAGTGCAGAGCAGAAGATGCAAAAGCAGAGAAGTGGGGAGGAGCTGTACTTAAAATTTTATCTTGTTTCTTCAATGAAATATTTTGAAGACAGGAGGTAAGAAGAAGCCTTCAAGGCCACATGTTCTCTTTAGCTTGCTGCAAGCTACCTCTCAAACTTTAGATTCATCTGGAAACTTACAGGTCTTTCACTCCTGTCTTCTTGTATTTTCTTCACATCCTCTACATTCCAGTTATGCCTTTAACAGTAAAATTTCAATGCCAAAGAACCATCACAAAAACTGTCCTAAAATGTCCAGATCTTCAACAGTTGTCACCCACTGAATTCATCATAGACATCTTAGATCTCTTCAAATTCACTTGTGTACCACTATGCATAATGTCTGTAATCATCACTGCCTAAACTATGTCACTTGTTATCATCATAGAAAACATTTGTAATAAATATTTTATTAGAAATTTTTTTTTTTTTCTGGTTGGTTTCTTTCATAATTCCTTCTTATTCATACATGCTGTCTAAATGAAGGTAACATTTGTCAATAATAGAATCAATACATACTGTATGCATCGACTTTTATGTTTATATTTAACAATGTACTGTCTTTAATAATTTGTTTTTTAAAATCAAATTTGCTTGGCTAAGAGTTATTTAGAAGTAATCTAAACATTCTTTACATAAATTCAAGTACTGGATATTTAATTCTGAATTTGAAGCTATTTCATTAAAAAGGTATCCTTAGATTCTTTGTTCACAAAAAAAGCAAACTCGTAACAGGTTGGTTTTTTTCTTAATCAATAGAAAGTATAGTTTCATTAGTACTTAAAAAAAACCTAGAGAAGAAACCTTGAAATAAACAGTCTCTGGCTGACAATACATAATATATAATGTAAAGAGTTTAAATGTTAGATTTGCAGTTACCAGATAAAAGAAAAAAATATACATTTTGTAACTGGATTTGAATTCTTAAAACCTTAATTAATCAAATGACCCAGTAATCTGTGTCTCACAGAATGAAAATATTCTGTCTGCTTGGGCATTTGCTTTGGTGGGTGGAGGGAGGTGGGAGTGGGTGTCATAATTCAGCATCTATTTTCAATTTAAACAAGGGAGTAATGTGAAAAATAGAAATGGGACATTGCTCTTAAAAGCAAGTTGTATATGTAACTTCCATTGTCCCTTTGCAGCTGTCCCCACAGATAAAAAGATTATTCATGTCCCTGACAAGACAGGTAATATTGTTATATCTCCTACTGGGGGTTTTGGGGGGGGGGAACATAATCACTTAAAGAAAATGTATATTGAGTAATAGATATTGAGTGACAAAAACAAACTTAATTTGTTAAAACCAGTGTTATGATTGTGAGTTAAATGCTTTATTTGGAGTATTTCTGAAAGAGTGCTACCTTGGATTTCACATGTCAATTACTGGTGGAATAATGAAAGCTGCAGTTAAAACACATAGGCAAAATGGGGATGAAGAACATAAATATAATTGTTGAAATTATATTTTCTCAGAGAATATACATAGATTCTGTGGAATACACTTAATAAGTATAAAGAAGCATATATACATATACTTAAATTAACCTAAATAAAAAACAATTAAAATAAACCTGAGTAATTTAATACTACACCAGTCAATTTGACATTACACTATGTAACAAGCATGTTCTTGTACAACTGTCTTCTAAGAACAGTTATGACTTATAAATGATTAGTGATACAGAAATGTAAGAAAGAACTATGCTATGTTTTCCTTTTATTTTTGTACAGCAAAGATACATTCCATGAGAAAGAATGCAGATACTCAAATGTTACATGGATCTAGCTGCCGAGATTTTGTTTTTAATTTCCAATTTATTTGTAATTGGACAAAAGACTTCAAAAAACCTTTAAAAACATGAGTGTAAGTGTTGAAGACAAATATGTAAATAGGGTGACCATGCAAGCCTTGTTTCCTTACAAAACCAAGATGATGACTTGTGTCAAAGTTATGGCCTAAACAAAACCTTTTCACTACGCTTTTTCAATATTAGCTACATATAATTTTTTTGGTTCTTGTACTGTAAGTTTGGGGGTTTTGCTTGGGTTCTTTATTGTTGTTTTATACCTTGGATACCAAAATAATAAAAACAATTTATAGGTATTCCAGATTGTCGTGGTTTAAACCCAGTCAGGTAACTTGTTCACTCACTCCCAGTGAGTGGTGCGGGGCTGACAACAATCGAGGCCCGCCCCCCCCCCCCCGGGGCTCTCCCCTTCCCCGCTCCCAGAGGAACAGGGAGGAGGATCAAAAGAGTGCAACTCCTACGGGTTGAGACAAGAACAGTCCAGCAACCAATGTACAACACAAATCACCGCCGCTACCACCAACGACAACAACGATAAGAGAAAACAACAAGGGAAGAGAATACGATACCACCGGCCAAGAAACGAGTCCCACCCGGAAGCCCGTGTCCTTCCGGGTAACTCCCAGTTATCCCCCACCCCGGGCATGACGTGCTGTGGTATGGAATACCTCCTTGGCTAGCCCGGGTCAGGTGTCCTGTCTCTGCTTCCTCCCGGCTTCCCCTCCTCCCTGGCAGAGCATGAGCCTCACAAAGTCCTTGGTCAGGGTAAACATCACTTAGCAACAACTGAAAACATCAGTTTCACCAACATTGGTCCCAGGCTGGAAGTCAAAACACAGCACTGCACCAGCTACCACAAAGGAGAAACATGATTGCTACTGCTGAACCCAGGACACATATCTAGAAAACTGGCTTTTGAAAAGCACCTTAAAGAGAAGGGATTAAATAAGGAGTCAAGAAGAATTAATAGGAAAGGGGAAGCCTTGGTTTTGCCTTAGGCAATGCCTCAGTTAACAGTGCTTTCTCAAACAATTTGCCACCCGTCGGAGGGACTGTTCTGCACATTTGTCCCCTGTGCCTTGGTGTCATTCTCCCACTAATACACCTTCCCTCCCTGCTTCTCCCAAACCATCTGCTGTCATCTTTAATAGACAAACCTTATTTGTTCTTGTTCAGGCAGGGACAGGAGAACGAATTTGTAACTTATTTGTACATAATAAGGCGTGACAAAATACTCTCAAAGCACATGAAACAGTCATGTATACATAACACCTGATCCCAAAAGTCTGGCTTCATGAAACCCTTCCTCATACAGTGTGGCTGTGAGCCTGCTGATGTGCACAGTGGCTGGACATCAAGAGTAGAGACCCAAGCCTCAGCCATGAGGTCGTCACCCTCATGAAGATTAAAAGCTTTATCGTATGACTCAAAAAATGTCTGGGCCCCACAGTGCTAAGGGGGCAAGTGTGTGAGTAGCCATGCCCTGAGGTAGGAGAGTAAGAACTTGAACTTTCTGCCATCTTGGGGGTCAAGGAGGATCTATGTATTAGCACCTAAAGTTCTTCCTGGAACATCTAATTTAGAAATGTTGCATATATTCAGAAACAGAACATGCAGGCAGACTCATGGAAATCGACACAAAGGAGTAAGGGGACCATAGTAATGCTTGTAGAAGTCAGATTAATATACCTTCCTAGGTACAGTTGTTGCAACAGATTTGAGGCAACTTTTGCTTATAATTTCTCATGATGGTGGCTTTTTTTTTGGTTTTGGTCTTGTTTTTTTTTTTTATTCTACAGGATAGCAGGGTGGCTGAGTTCTCACAGGTACCTCTGGGGACCATGTAGTCTAGCCTCCTGCCCAGAGAAGACTTGGCCAGATCAGGTTACTCCAGATTGCATACAGTCCAGTTTTGAGTATTTCCAGGGACAGAGTTGCCGCACTTTCCCTGGGCAGCCTGCGCTAATGTTCAATCACCCTTGCAGTAAAAATATCTTCTCTACATTCTTGTACAGTTCTCTGAAGACTATTTTTAGTATGGCTTTTTTGCTTGGTTTTATGCTTTGAGGAAGACTGCTTCACCTTGGGAATACAAAGAATGAAGCAGATTTGGAATAAATCCAAAGCTTGGTTTTGAAAATGAAAGAAAACCCATAGTTTTGGTACTTACTTGTTTTTTTTTAAAAAAAAAAAAAGAAAAAGGATTAAAAATATAAGAGGGATTTTTCACTCAAAATAATGAAATGCTACATGGCAATAGCATAAACTTCCTGTAATGAAAAAAATAGAGACATACTATCCAGTTAGAAGAAACCTTTGACCTGACCTATTATAGATTTTCTGACAGATCTGCATAAAGTAGAGATCTTGTAGTTTTCATAGAGATGGGTCAGATTTTCAAAGGTAAAATGGCACCTAAGATAATTGACTTTTCAAAAGTTGTTAAAGTACTTAGTAGTTTGGGAAAATCCTTCTTTAAATATGTTCTGTTGAAAAAATTTGACCTTCATGGAGTGAAATATCAAGGTAATATCAGCCAGTTACAAGACTGGAGTCCTTTCAGCACTTCCCAGCTTTCAGTGTCCTAGGATGTCTCAGCCATCACTGGGATGGTAAACAGCTGGGTTACCACAAGTCGTGGCTTCTGCAGTAAGGAATCCTGTATGCTCTCCAGTCCTAAAGGAAGACGGCAATAACCCAGGACTCTCTTGGAGTGCATCACCCAGTCATATTAGATAAATTCTACAAATAAACAGATAAATATTTAAGAATGATTGGTTACAAGGAAAAAATATGAGGAAGATAATTAAATAAAAAAAAATAGCACAAACTTCTTTTTTCTTAAATTTGCCTTATTTAGTTATTTACTATTTTCATAAGCTTGGTTTTAAGTTCAAAGTCCATGTGAGTAACCTTGCAGACCACGGGTTAACATGTATGTTGGCCAATAGTAGTTGCATCAGTACGGGATCAGGCTACAGTCCAGAAAATAGATAAGGTATAACTCTTTATTTGGCTTTGTTTACTCTGGATTTGATGCTAAACTTCCTCCTTGAAGCTGAAATAAAACCAGTTAGAATTTTAAACAGATCCAGAGATTCATACACTTAAAACTTTCATGGACAAAATATTATTTTCCCCTTAAGGGATGTAAGATCATAGTGCTGTTATTTGTTCTTTACTCTGCATAAGAGCAGCCTACCAGCAACATTTTCAGTTCTCAAAGTCACTATCTGAACAGAAGATGAAAGCAGAAGTGTCCTGTTGATATACTACTGTAAAAAAAGACTTCAGAAGTAAGACTGACAGATTGACAACTTTTTTTAATTTAAGATGAACTACTTTACAACTTATGATAAGTTATGCTAAGAATTTTTTGTAAATAAAAAACACTAAAAAAGTATTAAAAATAAAATCAGAAGCAGGCTAAGCAGGACTTCTTGCCTTGTTTCAGCTGGGTAGTTTCAGTAAGTTGTATCAGCTTGCTCCTTACTCTTGCCATAGTAATTTTTTAATTATACACTAAAAGATAAATCATGTACTTCTTAAAATTTTAACCAGGCTCTGCAATCTTCAGTCTGCCCATCCCCAGATATAATTGTGCATAATTATGCAAACATACTTTTTGCAGGAGCCTGACCTATTACTCCTGCATTCAGGACAGACTGATAGAATGCATGTCTTTGTTTTGTTTTGATATGGTTTGGTTTGTTTTAATTGATATCTGTACAATTTTTCATGTTATCATAAGATTAGTCTTTGCTGAAATAGCAACCGCTTAAGAGCATAATAACTGGTTAAAAAAAAACCCAAAACCAACCAAACAAACAAAAAAAACCCGACTAACTCCCAAAAAAACCTCAACCAACCAACCAACCAACAACCAAAAGCAAACCCAAACCTGCCAGACCACAAAAGTATATTTACTGTTTCCTTGAATTGGTTCCAGAAGAAAAGTACAAACTGTGATTACTTTGATACTTCTTTCTGTAGTACGAGGGAGAAGTTTCAGCTCCTGAGCTGCCCCTCCATTTGTTTTGTTTTTTTAGTTTTCTTGTGTTTTCTTTGCCTTTGATGTCTTCAAATACCCTCTAAAGTGTTCTCGCTCAGTTCATAACAATTATAGAAGTATCTGGCCTTAACTTTTTTTCTGTTTTGTTCTTCAATTCCTTCAGATAAGTGGGTTTTGGAAAATAAGATAACAGCTCTAAAAATGTACTTACAGCTTTCCTGAGTGTTTGTAACAACAGGTGCATTTTTCATCTGGAAGTGGGTGGGGAGAACTGAACAATATACTCACAGATCAAAACAAACAGTAATTCAAAGTGATTACTTCAGTGTAATCAAATTATGGTAAAAATATTTATAATCGAATCATTAATTTGTAATAGCATTAAAAATATATGTAAAATTAGGAATTATATTTTGATGTGCTGTTTACTTGGGATTAATCTAAAGACTTTTTGATAACAGTCTTGAATCAAAAATTGCTTCAAAATACAAAGATAGAATGGGATTCTGAGTGTGTGTCATTTTGATTAGAAAGTAAGGCTATGCTGTCTGGAAGACAGGCTATCTTCAGTACTGCAGTTGCACAGTCAAACTGCAGAGTGCCTGAAAGAGAGGCTGAGCAGCAGGTGGTTAGTAAGCTAATGAGGAGGATATCTGTACTCATGAATAAGCTGAAAAGGCTTACATGCACCTACGTTATTATAAATAGCAAAATATTGAAAAAAAATACATGTATGAGCTGATTACTTGCTGGACTTTGGATGCATGCTTAGTAAATAAGTAAATTGATGAATCAAGACATGCATGGTAAAAGAATCAGAAAAATGAATAATATGTAAAGTGGACTTCTATTTCTTAGGCTTAGGCTGGTACACACTGTATGGCATGTGCATCTGTCATTTGACACACTGTTTGACTAAAGGAATCTGTATTTATGCTTTTTTGGCTTATTCCTGTATATGGAAAAGGTGGGGTTAGAAACACTTTGATACAGCTGACTGGGTCTGTTATGGCATTTCTGTTCTGAACTGAAATTGTAGCCTTAAATTGCTATGGCAGTGAGAGGAACATGACTGCCAGGAGCAAAGGCAGACTGTATTTGTAGTACTTGTTATCACCATGTCTTACTTTTTATATTACTTATTCATCCAACTCTCTTAAGACCTGCTTTGTAACTAGGGTGGGAACTTAGGGAGAAAGAGCCACATCTTTTTCCTGTATACCCACTCTTTCTTATGATAGCTTTTATTTTAAGAATAACACAGACAACAAATACTTAATACTGTAAAACATCACAGCAATAGTAATTAATTTATTTAATGGACTAGAAAATATTACCTTGAGTTTGTCAGTCCTTTGCCTTATCACACTTTAAGGCCTTCTCTGCTAAGAGGAAATACATGTAACATGAGGAAATACATGTAACATGAGGAAATAAGTGGCATTCCCAGATTGTTCAACCCAAGTTCTGTATAGATTATAGTGGCCTGGGGATTGCTTTAACCTAAGCCAGCTGACTGTGGTCCCTAGGGAGCCAACTGTCATCTGCAGATAGCCAAAGCAAAATGTGCACTTGTCTTCCCTTTTGATAAACAGGGAACTGCAAATTGTGGTGAAATATCAGCCAGCTGCTCGTGTTCTCTAGCTTTTTGCCTGCACAGGAGAGAATATTTTTCCTCTCTTTTTAAAACATACTAGCACATACGCACACACACATGCATGTGTATATATATATATATACATATATATATACACACATACCATAATTATATAAAAGAAATGGAAGAGTTCAGTAGATTGATTGTCTATTATTCTTCATACGCTTAAATAACACTAATGAACACAAAAAAACCTGAAACCTGGTGGATTCAAATTAGCACCAAATTACAATTTCAAACAGAAGCAGGCATCTGACAGGCAATTCAAGAGAGATGAATTATATTTTCAAGAAGCATGGTGTGCAGAACAGTAATTATTAAAATCCTCAGTATTTATACAGTATAGCCAGTCAAATTATCAGACAAGCTGAAAAACTTCTGTCATGTTCCTTTATATAAAATCTTCCAAAGCACTGAAATTTATTTCAGAATAACTTGGCAAGTATGAATAATGAATTACAGTGGGCAGAATCTGATTTCTCAAATCAACATGATAAAGTCAGGCCTTTCTTCATCAGTTATGGTATGAAGTTTTCAGTTTCAAAATTTATTTTCAAAATGGTAAAGGTCGAAGAAATAATAACAAAAATATGTCTTAGTTGAATGCTAGAATACTCATTTACATATATATTCTATTATAGGTTCAGAAGTGCAGTTTGTTATAAAATCATAAAAAAAGAGATTGATCCTCCAAGCTTAATATAATAAACCAAACCCCAAATAATTGATCACAATGGTGAATAGAGTCAACTAAGAGCCCACATATAAGCTATGGGCACTTTCACCTCTATATAATGTATCATGTATCATGTGCATTTTTTAGTGCGTTTATTGTTTGGGGAATATGGGGTTTTACATAAAAGTAATCTCATACTAAAGCAATGACTAAAAGATATAGGATGTTGCTTAATAATCAGTCCAGTAAAGTAGAGCACTCCTTATCTAATAAATATATGCACAACTAAGAAAAGGAAAGAATTCTTATTTGAAAAAAAAAAAAAGTTAAACCATGATGTTCTTGGGAAGAGGAGGACTAGAATGGCAGTATAAAATAGTGAAGGAGTAAATCATACTGAACTCGTATGAAAACACACATCAAATTTACTCTGGGAAGGAAGTTTCTGCCATGTGCTGAAAGCTTGTCATGGAAAATTACTCCATTAGCAGGGGAAACCAGAAACCTCTTCTGTAAGTTTCTAAATAAACTCTATTTAGTAAATTTAATAAATATCTTTGTTATAAATATATTTAATCAATATGAAGGAATACCTAAGTGATAAAAAGAACAATTAAAAGCAACAACAACAACAACAAAAACCTCACAAACCAACCAATAATAATAAAATTGTACTTTTGTTTAAATGGCCGTCACTGATAGCCTGATTTCAACATTAAAGTATTATTTTAAGTCAGTAAAACATTAGTAAGAAAAATTATAAATTTTGGTTTTGCGTTTGAATCAATTTACATGCCCAACTAAAATAGACTAATAGAAACACCCTGGTTCTTCCTTCTGCTAGCCACAGCTGCAGATTGCTAGCCTTCCAGTTTAATTACAAGGACAGGTCTAAAGTTATTTTCCACATGGATTTTTGGAGTTAAAGAGAGCAATTGAATATTATACAATGCTGTGCAGGATCCATATCTAGGACTGTAGATGCCTAAGGACTTCTTAAAGAACTCTTCCCTGGGCATGAATGTATAGAAACAAGTAGTGGCATGGTTCATTTAAACAAGTGATAATTTTCCCAGTTAGGTGGAGACTGTATGGCAACCTACAAACAAGCAAATATTTATTTTCCCTCTAGATTACCCACTACTTAGTTTATATATCTTAAATCAATAGGAGTCCTGAGATCAGTGTTTCTGTCCTTTTATATAATATACTTTCTGATTATTTTGCTTTGCCAAAAAACAATGGACAATGGGGCAGACCACTGGCATTAATACAGTGTCAATGATCACAGTTTCTCTGAGAGGCCATGCGTGGGCATGTGATAGGGATGACCATTTGGAGATGACCGGCATTTCTTAACCTGCAACTCCAGTAACACAAAGAGCAAATGCAGCTCTCAGATTTTCAGGGTAGTTTTATGCAAAGTACTTCTGTTCCAGTTTTTATTTCTGAATCATGGACAACTGTGCCCAGTTCCTTCGCCAGGAGGTGTATTTTTTTCCCTGTGCTGCTCACACGGTCTGAGGTGTCTCTGTAGCAACTCTGGTCTTTCACAGGAGACATAATTTCTTGTCAACCACCTCTTAGCATGCTGGAGCCAAAAACATTTCAGGATTCTAGAGCTTGCTCACTTTAAAACTTTAACAGTGAAGAAGTTTAATGAAAAAATGCGTATTTCCATTATCACTAATAATTTGGAGGGAATGTGAAAATATCACACCTTCAACGCAGTTACTTGATCAGATGTATTACAAGTTGCCATATCTTGCACTAATCATAGAATCATCATGGAATCATAGAATGGTTTGGGCTGGAAGGGACCTTAAACATCATCTAGTTGCTATCCCCTTGCCATGGGCAACAACACCTGACACTATATCATGTTGCTCAAAACCCCATCCAACCTGGCTTGAAAGCTGCCATGGATGGGGCAGCCACAACTTCCTTGGGCAACCTGTGCCAGAATTTCACCACCATCATAGTGAAGAATTTTTTCCTAATATCTAACCTAAACCTACCCCTTTTCACCTTAAAGACATTCTTCCTTGTCCTGTCCTTATATGTCTTTGCAAAAAGTCCCTCTCCAGCTTTCCTGTAGATTCCCCCTTTTGGTACAGGAAGGTTGCCCTACGGTCTCCCCAGAGCTTTCTCTTCTCTAGGCTGAACAACCCCAGCTGTCTCAGTCTGTCTTAACAGAAGAGGTGCTCCAGTCCTCTGATGATCTTTACGGCCCTTCTCTGGATTTGTTCCAGCAGGTACACATCCTTCTTCTGTTTGGGGCCCAAGAGCTGATCGCAGTACTTAGTTGGAGTCTCACAATCAGAGGGAGAATCACCTCTCTCAACCTGCTGGTCAGCTTCCTTTTGATGCAGCCCAGCATATGGATGGCTTTCTAGGCTGCAAGAATACATTGCTCATGTTGAGCTCACAAATCAATGCAAAGAATATAGAATATTAACAAAGGACATACTTGTTTTGGAAGCTATGACTGTCATTGTTTCTTAGGGTGGGAAACAAGATAGGAATTTACATAATTTCCATTAAAGTAAATAATCTTTCCTTAATTCAGATTTTTATTTCACAAAACATCTGCCGTCAGAGAAATAATTAACATTAGTTACTTTAGGCAGTAGGAGTTCTTAATTTATTTTTACTTTTTTTCAAAGCATCATTTGGTTTAATGCAACAGGGCCACGAGGATGATCAGGGGACTGGAGCACCTCCCGTATGAAGACAGGCTGAGGAAGTTGGGGCTGCTCAGCCTGGAGAAGAGAAGGCTGCGTGGAGACCTCATAGCAGCCTTCCAGTATCTGAAGGGGGCCTACAGGGGTGCTGGGGAGGGACTCTTCATTAGAGACTGTAGTGACAGGACAAGGGGTAACGGGTTAAAACTTAAACAGGGTAAGTTTAGATTGGATATAAGGAGGCAATTCTTTCCTGTTAGGGTGGTGAGGCACTGGAATAGGTTGCCCAGGGAGGCTGTGAATGCTCCATCCCTGACAATGTTCAAGACCAGGTTGGATGAGGCCTTGGGTGATATGATTTAGCATGAGGTGTCCCTGCCCATGGCAGGGGGGCTGGAACTAGATGATCTAAAGGTCCTTTCCAACCCTAACTATTCTATGATTCTATGATTCTATAAGATACTAGATGAGCACATTTATTTGTCTCTCAATGAGCCCATAAAGTCCTTGCTCCTTTTACTACACTTTGCTTTATTAGCTTTCCAATATGTTGCTTCTTTCCACCATAAAAAATGTATGCACATATTTACAGAAAATGTTTACTGGGAACTGGATGATTTTTTAAGTGTGGAAAAATAATACATTTCTTCTACAATTGCAAAGGTTCAGTGCCTTGATATGCAAATAAAGTATATTGTACAAAGCAGGTATGGTGAAATTATTCATTAAGGAAACAGCAAGTTAAACTTCATGATAACTCTCTTTCATAGGATTGAAATAGAAAATGATATGCTAATTTTCTTTCCAAGCTATTTCTTTATGTTCCATGCAGAAGAGAAAATTTCTCTTTTCAAATCTGCACAGAGGATCTTGATTCTCATACTATATTCATTTTGCTTCAGTGGCACAGAAGATCTTGAGTCCTATGTTATACTCACTTTGCTCCAACTGAAATCTTGATTAAACTTTATGAGAAAATTGAAATTCAATACACATTTCCTTCCAACCGTCCCCACTCATTGATAAAATCTTATTTGAAAGCTGAAGTTTTCAAGTTTTCATCATCTGACCCAAAACGTCATCCTCTGTAAGACAGACATAGTATTAAAACCCACACAGTTATTCTGACTCATTTTCAAGGACTCTCTTCCTTATTAGTAATGGAGTATTTCTTAGCTAAAACTCAGGACGTTGAATAAGCTATTGCAGTCCTCTGTGCATAACATAATTTGCACACAAATCTGTGGGCTAATTAGGAAGAGAATGCCCATGAAAAAGTACCTAAGATCTCAAAACTTTTTAACTCTGTAATACCTTAGTGATCCTAAGTCTTAGGTAATAAAAACCTCTTAAGTGTCTGAACATCCGCTAGTGGACATGATGGACAGCTCTCCTGCACTAGGGACACTTGTCTGTGCCTTGCTCAGGTCAGTATGCCAGTGGGATTCACTGCCTGCCTTCACATGGGCCTTAGAGCCTACATATTCCCCCTCCAAGCGAACAGCACTTCCAGAGGTGAGGTTCATGGCCATCACTGTCAAAAAAAGATTTAAGCTCACAATTTTTCTCAGAACTAATTTTTTTGGACAGCCCACTTTGTGCAATAAGCTGCAAGGGCTCCTTCTGGCATGTGAAATTCCTTTCCATCCCTGTTACGTCTTCCAGTGAGGCCCAGTCTGTTCTCCAGCTTCATGAACACCACTGAACGCTCAAGCTGGGTTTGCCAAAGCCTTAGCTTCACTTTCAAACTAGCTGCTTCACTACCTTGGCCATATCTTTTTATTCCACTAAATAAATTTGTCTTTGTTTACCTCATGTGAAACTGCAAATGTATTGGATGTAAACCAGAGAAGCTTGGGGAAGAGGAGGAAGAACTTCTTGGACATGTACCACCAGCCAATAGGACTTGCTGTCAAAAGAGATCACAGGGGTTGTGGCTAAGGGCATTGACAAAGGATTTGGCATTTACTTGTAAATCAAGAACATAAATAAATGCTTTAGGTAGGATAAAAATGTAAATCCTCATACCTCAGAGCATAAGCTACTTCAGTCCTAAGAAACTGCCTATGCAAGCAAATCTGCCAACAGCTAGGTCAGCAGCTTTCTGTGCCTTCTTCTGAAGGATCTGTCACTGTCAGGCTCATACCTCCATGCCAGACACAGCACTGAACTGATCCAAAGAGGCAATTTCTTTGTTTTGATATTCCTTCTATTTAGACATAAAAAGGTCTCAGATCCTGTTTAGTAAAATCACTCTCTTGTTAAATTTAAGTAAGTGTTCATTAAACTGTGCTATAGTATCACTCTAATGTTGTCTAAATCTGCTTGTACCCAAATTTATACTTAGGCCCCTAGGGATGCTTGACTGATTATACATTTTGTTGAGACACAACCTTTGTCCCTTTATTTTCTGCACAATAGTGTTTTAGCATTGCTGACAAGCCAAAAGCTCTAGCTCTTCAATCCTTCATTTACTTGCAGAAATTACATGACGGAACTTCCAGCTCAGACTACACTGGCTCCAAAATCCCTGGCAGCAGGCACTTCTGCCTCTGGGAATGGCTGTACAGGCACCATGGAGATGCCTTGCCCTGGGTCTGAAAAAAAACACAGAGCTTGGTAAACCTGCAAGCATGGTGTCAGATTATTACAGGAGTAATAAAACTTCAGAAATTATAACAAACCAAATTCTCAGCTCCTGTAAAGTGACATCGATCTAAGTACATAGCTAAAAGTAGTGGGGGATTGGCTGTCCCTCCTCTCTAACCCTCCTGAGTTCAAGTACATAAACTGGACTGTTGTGATCGTTATTGGAGAAAGTTCAATTCTTATTATCCAGCCACTAAAGTACGTAAACTTTTATTATTTTCTCTTTGTATTGCAATAAACCACTAAAACTCCACTTAGGGATTAGAGTTCTGTTATGCTGTTCACTGTGCATATACAAACACATGCACACGCAAAATGCGTGAGTACACATACAGCAAAAATTCTTAGGTAATTTCTGTCTGGATTGGTACTGAAGAAAACAACTGATATACTGGCCAAAAGATTCACTCATCCATTTCTGGAAAAGCATATCCAGAAAACCAGATGAATACAAATATGTTGTTGCCAAATCTTACAATTTTATGTTATTATATAGCCTGACTTTCTATTTAGCTAGCAAAAGCAGACCTTGTAAGCTACTTCATGTGGAATGCCCCTGTCACTGAAAGAGCTCGTCAAAGTAATCATTTCTTCCTATAGTTGCTTCTAGTGTTTTTCACATTTTTAGAACTTGTAAGTAGTCATAAAGTCCATGAGCAAATATTTAGTCTTTTTTTTTTCATTTAAAAAGTAGTAAATGAAGGTGAAAGTGCTCTGCTTTAAAATCATATAAGTTAACTATATACTGAGTAAATATTTAAATATTTTCACATCAAGAAGAGCAATCTGGGAGCATGCTATTTCAATCATCTCTTCCAATCAACTAGAGCATTAAACTAATTTACAAATTTCCTCATAAGAGATGACACTGATATTCTCGTATTAGAAATTTAGGCTAACAAACTGCGAATGAAACTATTAACAAAACAGTTGTATTAAACTTAATCAGCTATGAACTTAGCTGTTATTTTTATCTGTCCTACAAAAAGCGAAACAGTAGAATCTATTTTTAAAATGGTGCTAAGTGTAAAAGGACAAAAAAGAAAAAAACAAAACAAAACAAATCCAAACAGAAGAAAAAAACCACCCTAGGTGGCTTAAAAAAACCCTGAAGCAATGTAAGGAAATAATAAAATATATAAAATATTTGTCTCCAATATAACACAGAATATACTCATTGCCAGTAAACAGCATTATAGTTTCTTACTGCAATGGTGCTTAAGTACTTACAGAATAAAAGTTCTTGATCTATCCAGGCATTAAAGACCTCCAAAAACCCAGCAAGAAAAAGTTTTCATGTGAATTGAAACAGGCTGTCTTTAATATTTGACAGCCATATTAACATGCAGGTAAGAGGTAGCATTCAGTTAGCTAACCACTAATGTGTTAAAGTTATTTGAGATGCTCTAGTGTAATGAACCTTATCTTTAGCTGACAGTTTGAAGAAGTTTGAACCCATTACCTCTTGTCCTATAGTTGCAGTCTCTGATGAAGATCCCTTCAGATACTGGAAGGTGGCTACGAAGTATTCATGCAGCCCTCTCTTCTCCCCAACAACCCCAATTTTCTGAACCTGTCTTTGTATGGGAGGAGGTCCAGTACCTTCATCACCCTCGTGGCCCTCTTCTGGACTTGCTCCAACAGCTCCATGTCCTTCTTATGTTGAGGACACCAGAACTGCACACAGTACTTTGTATTGTGTCTCACGAGAACAGAGTAGAGGGACAGGATTCAACCTGCTGATCATGCTCCTTTTGATGCAGCCCAGGATACAGTTGGCTTTCTGGGCTGTGAGCGCACACTGCCAGCTCATGTTCACTGAGATTTTTGAATATTTTTGTACTACCATCGTGCACTTCCATAGTTCACAGTTCATTAAACGATGTCTTAGTAAATAAATAAATAGAAAGAAAACATATCCACTGTGACCAGTCAAGTTGAACAGAACTGTTTAATTTTTTTTGTATTTTTTATCATGGCCAGAGTTTCCAAATAAGTATTTGAACATCGCAGAGACTAAGCTTCTTCAGTTGTTCTTCCACTGGGACACTTCTGAGTATTGCAAAGAAGAACCTGTGATACAGTTGAAATCAAGAGGTGATGAATCTGTGGGAGAAAAATTGACTGCTACTGCTAAACCCAGGACAATCTGTTTCTTAGCTATCTCCTGGGAAGATTTGTGGAGGTAATAAAAATAAAGGAAACTGCAATATTATTGGACATGGAAGCTGTTAACAGAACTAAATATCCAGGAGCCAGAAGCACACATCCAGACTAAATTTTTAACCACACAGAAAATACAGTAGCTATTAGGATGTGGAGAAACTGTCCAGTGACAGCACTGTAATTTCTCTTTAATTGTCAGAATTTCTTTGAAAATTCAGTGGACTAAATATATGACAGTTTTTCTGTTTAGGAAGCTTTAGTCAATTAGATGTCAGTGTTAAGTTCTGGTACAGACATAAGGCTTTCTAGGACCTAGGCATTATAGAGTTTTGTTAAATACACTGTATCAAATTATGTAAATTCATGGAATAAGTTTTCAAATGGCCAAATAAGAAGGAATTCAGATGTTCTCAGGTTGATCAGTTCAGCTGACAAATTCTAAGGCTATTAGAGAATTGGAGCAGTTGTCACTTTATGTTAACTTGCTATTTATAATTTGTTCCCATGAAGGAGACTATGCATCACACTATCTGCTTAGTGCCAGACAATCTGGGAAAATGGTATAGACAGTAGACTTGTCTATTTGGTCTCCAGTGGCCTCAGTTGTATATATTGACATATGGGAGGAAAATTAAAAGCAAAACCAAAAAGAACAAAAAAGAAACCTCAACCACAAATAAAAAAAAAAAAAGAACAAGGTTGTTCTTTTTCCCTTTTATCCTATATATGCCTCCTTAGTATGTTCCCTAAGACAGCATACTACCTGAGGGACAAGTCACATAATACTCTTTTTCTATTTCACATCAAGAACAAAAAGGCACACGATAATATCCATGAAAATTGAGATATTACTGAGTATTAACACTGCAGGACTACTAACTGTGATAAGATCATAATATTCTGTTGTTTAAAAGATGTCTACAATGATCTATCTGTCTTTTAAGAAAATTCTTAAAAGTTTTTGGGTCTTTGTTTTTTTGTTGTTGTTTTTTTTTTTCCCACACTCATTTTCTGCAAAAAAAAAATGTTAGCAAAGTCCAAATGTCAGTTTTGAAGAAGAGACATGAGAGTTCAAAACTTCCAAGCTACATTCATTTCCTACTGCTTGCAGAACTCATTGGCATGTCTGCTTATCTACAGTTTATAAGGACATATTTGGAGATGCAGAGTGTATTTTGCAATGAAGTTGAATAAGTTTTTCATAATAGAGTCTTCATGTGTTTTTTTTCTTCTTTGCAAATTTTCTTTTTTGGCTACTAGTCAGACCAATGTTGCAATGCAGCTGGTGGTGGGAGCATGGTGCTGGTGCACCTTTCCTTCCTCCCTAATCTTGCACTCATCACTAAATTACAAGAACTGTCAGCAGTGATAGTATACTAGGCAAGAGAGCAACAACTTATTCCGGCATTTCAGACCACTGCCATCCTGGCTGTGGTGACAGTCTTGATGGTCAGAGCTACTCCATGCCCAAAACCATTGGACCCTCATCTTCTGGATCCTGCTTTTCAGCTAAGTACTACCTCTGGACCAGATCCTTTAAGCAGGCTACAAAATCAACAATTAAATGAAAGACTGAAATTACACTGAAAAGAGATATTATTGAGGAAGGAAATCCCATTATCTTAATTTTATAAGATTCCAGAGATATATTTTGAATTTCCTCGGGACACACTACATAATTCTGATCCAAAAGCAGATGTGAACAGAAGAGGTGACACCTCTTTTTACATTGATTTAGACTAGAACTGTAAGAAAAGGGCCATTTACAAGACTCAGATTCCCCAGAATTCAAGCAGGTTTGGAAAAAAAATTAAGTAGTGTGCTTTCATAATATATGTATTTAGGTCTGCGCTTAAGGCTAGGGAGCTTCTCAAAAGCTTTGCCTCTCCCTGATTTTCTCAGTACTCGATAATAACAAAGGCTTGCCAGATGTTTATATGCAATTTTAAATTTAAATCTGCAGGAATGATGAAATAGGGAATTAATCTAGTAGAAAAATAGATTAGGAGAAACTGTATAACCTTGTCAGAGTTTTTTCCTTTTTTTTTTTTTTTTTCCCTTTTTTTTTCTTTTTTTTTTTTTTTTTAGCATACCTGCAGGGACAAAGTTTTGCATTATAAAATCAAAGAGCATTTATATTTAGCATTGCATTTGCAATTTATTGAGAGTGAAATTTGAATCTAGGCAGAGATGAACAGCAAATGTTTTTTGACAATTGATTAGATTAACCCGCAATATAACCTTTTTTCTAACCAGGTATTTTAGCTGGTCCTAATAATTTTTCATCTTCACCATTTTATGAAGGTAATTAAAAGTTTATATAATTTTAGACTAGTAATATTTAAAAATTAGAGTATTTTTTGAACATGTCTAAGACCATAATCTGTATTTTTCAGGAGAAAATATATGCCTGCTCTTCGCAGAAAGGAAATTAAAAAGTTTAAAACATATTTCCATTTTTTGCAGCATTTTGTAGCAGTTACTGAATAATATGACTGTGATTTAAGCAAATAGTCTATTTAATCCCAGAAGATAGGGCCTTAAAGTCTGGCTTTCATTTACATGAAGGGCTGCAGAAATCCATTTGATTCTACATATTTTTCTGCAGTAGGAAATGTTATTTTTTTCTTTTAATAATGAAAATAGAAATAATTGCTTAGCTCTTTAAGCAAAACACTGCAGTATTAACTACAATACCATAACATATTACATTGTAACATATTCTGAATACACTGTGTAGCGGTATAACACCATAGCATCTGTGATCTGGTATATAGTAGATAATACATTATTTTACTATAAATACATAAATACATAGTATAGTCTTATGTTGCATACTGAAAAAACTGTAAATTCTCTGAGGCAGGTTGGGGAAGAAGGAGCAACAAACTCCAGTAGTGCTGATTGCACCATCTACCTTGTATTACTTTCTGTTGCTCAGAGCTGATTTGGTCCTATATATCTCAATTTATTTACAAGACAATTGAATGAGCTAACTTTGGCCACAGATAGTTTGCCCCAGAAAACTTCTCATCTCTGGGAATGGAACAAGAAACATTTGCCAATAGGAGGGATTGGATGCCAAGGTGCTTTTCATTCTTATTTCAATTAAGTTTTATTTACCCTGTCAGACTCACATTTTCTCC
Source organism: Pezoporus wallicus (assembly GCF_028554395.1). Classification (NCBI taxonomy): domain Eukaryota; kingdom Metazoa; phylum Chordata; class Aves; order Psittaciformes; family Psittacidae; genus Pezoporus; species Pezoporus wallicus. The sequence goes on along the minus strand of NW_026636299.1, from coordinate 203,266 downwards.
TCCCTTTTGCCTTTCTATGCCCCTCCTCCCTCGGTGTGCCACAGAAATGGTTTTGTAAGAGGGCAGCAAAAATAAACAGAAATATATTCTTTCCAGTTCACATATAAGTTGCTAAATCCTCACTGGCAATAAATAAAATTTATTGACCTTTGGCTTCTAGTTCTCATTTAATATTTCATAGTGTCTCCTCTACCAAGTGAGATAGAAGTAACAAAATGTATTCTTTATAGACAAATATGTTTTATATATTTTCAGATTCTCAGCTGCAAAATAAATAGAAGGAGTTTTAAATATATTTTGTAGGTGACTTTGAGTCCTTGTTTAAAATTAGTTCTTGATTTATCTCTTTTTTTTTTTTTTTTCCCACCAAAACCTGAGATAAGCCTGGTAATGTGTCTAGAGTATAAACCAAGGAATAGAGACATTGCTGCTGGCAAGTGCCGTTTGTTTACTATTGAGGTTCCTGAGAAAGAGATTTTCACTATTTGTATCTCTCCTTGAGGTGTTAAGTATCATAATCTTTTTTCCTTCTGAGCCACGATAACACAGCAGGGTTTGGGGGGGGGGGGGGGGGGGTGGTGGGGTGTTTAGTTTTTTTGTTGGGTTTTTTTTTCCCTATTGCCTGAGTGCTCATAAACTATATATACCTCACAACTGAAATAAGCTATTATCTATCTGCTTAATTTTGACTAAAATACTTGCACATTTGCAACTACTGCTGTGTGTTCATAATATAAACTTTGACTCAGGATTAACATAGAGTGTCCCCACCTCTGAGATCCTTTATTAATGTTTGAGTCTTTTCTTTTTTTTTTTTTTTTCCTAGTAACTGTAGAAAGTCTAGAGACAAGGATGAATTACTGACCTGCAAACATATCTCAGGTGCTTGCATTCCCTACCCATTCCCTGTCACAGGTTTTATTCTGGAACCCATTAGCCTTGCTCTGAATGTATTATTTATAGGTAACATCACATGATGAATATATTCTTACTTGGCTAGACCAAAATCTCAGCCCTTCTCTCCAAAATTCACATCAGCAACGAACATTATCTTTCAGAATAACGAAATATGAGCTTTCAAAGTCCTGCAGATTTTACAAGTAGGACAAGATAAAATTAATAGAAGAGGGAATTTTTAGAGAAAGCTATGCTGCAGTAAGATTAAAAGACAAACCTCCACTAGGAAGCAGCAGCATTTGAAAGCCTAGCTGCATTTTTAGATTATTTTTTTCCTCCCTGCAGGCAGTCTGGTGACCTCTGTTCTTACTTCCAAGTTCTGCTCTGGGGCAGTGAGCAACACTTCTGATAACAGGAAAACGGTTCTGACTACAAACAAGTGAAGCAGTCATCTGAACTGCTACCTTGATCATCTCCCTCTTGCCTTGTATCATGACATGCTACTTTGGCTTTTGCACTTGTATATTTGAAAACTGGGAAACAGTGCTGAGAAAAAGATATTTCTGGTGCCGTCTTTTAGGAGAATAGTAGAAAGACATGCCACACTGCTAACTGAAGCTCTGCAAGCTCAGCTGCTATAGTTTTACATGTGTGGTTTGTAACTCTTACTACAATAACTCAATACTAAATGAAAAGTGAATATTACACTCATGTCACAATAATATTTTTGTTTATAAGTCTGTATGCTACAATGGCATTTGTTTTCTGTTCTTACATACAGGCTTTTTCTAACCTGAACTCACAAGGTGTTCTTCAGAGTTCCATTCTGTATAAGAAGCAGTGAAACCTAATGGTTTTAAGAAACTTGAAATTCCATTAGAACTCACACTCAGGGCTGCACAGAAAGAATGCATTTTTGAAAATAAAGCTCTATTTTTGGGGGGTGTACAGCATAGATGGAATTTTTTTTAGTGATAGGCAGTTACAAAATCATCATGCCCATTCTAACCACAAAATGCTTTTAAGTGAGGAAACAGAACATATTTTTTGCCTTTGATGCAGTGAAAGTGAGGAAAAAGAAAAGCACAGTAGGGGCAAGAAAACAAGACACCATAGGACTCAAACTGGTTTACATAATGTGTATGTATTTTTGATATATATATAAAATTTACATGACTGTATTGCTGAGGTCTTGAAGAAACTTTAGCAATTAAATCCTAAAGAGAGAAACTTTATGGTTTGTGTCAATTGCAAATTTTTCTTACAGTTGTGAATTTTTGACCTTCTTTATATAGGAAGCTCTTAAAATTGTTATTCCACTCTGATGTTACTGCTGCTGGTTCTTAACAGTCTATTCCACTGACTCTTCCTTAAAAATCCACTAATGCTATTCTTTGCCTGTCTCTGCTCTGCATTGAATAAATTCTGATACAGGAACTAAGAAATTTGCTTTCATAATTTTTGGAGTACAGAATATCCTGTGCCTTGATGTCCACTGAAAAACATTTCACCCTGTAATGCCACAGACGTAATGTGGGGAAGGGTGATATCCAGCTCCAGTGGCCCAATTGAAGAATGGCAGCAGCCACTTGACCACCTCTTCCTCTTTCTTACCCATCATACCAGTCAGCTTCTGCCAAAAGAGTCCATTCTCTTCAATGGCACTGAGAAAGGCCTCCCATCCCAGAAAAGAGGTCCTTCCAGCCTTCATCCTCTTACTCAGTTCTATAGCTGAGGTAGGTGTCACTGCTTCAGTAATTTGATTCCAAGGAATTTCTTTAGCTGGTGGATGCATAAACTCCTGACAGTTCCATTTTCATGCATAAAGAAGATTTTCATGTTACAAAAATCTTAGTTTAAAACCTTTTATATAAATACTTTTTTGAGGTTGACAGATTGTAATTTTTAGTAAACCAATGGTGTGACTTACTTTTTTGTAAAAGTATGGAAAATTTTGTTCATATTCATGAAGATTACTTTATGACTGCAGTTACCTCTTTATTTATACCCGTGATTGAAACATGTCTCAAATAGAAATACTTGTTGATTTGTTAAATGTACTTCCATAAGCATTGCTCTAGTATAAAGACCTCTTGTATTTTCACTGTACTTGATATATTCACCACCCTGCAAGGGAAGTATCCATCTGAACCTGTTTTAGCCTCCTTTCTCTTGTCCTGAATGTGCACATATGGTCAGAATAACTTTTCAAATAAAAAGGACAGGTGCTAACTGCTTGGGCCCTGGCACCTTGAGCTAGCTGCCCTGGCTTGCTTTGTTTAGATTGACACTGATTAAGACTTTAGTGAGCCTTCACCAGTGTTTTTCATCTGGGAAGCACCCTGAAGAGCATTGCCAGCAGATCTCAGAAAATTGCCCACAGACAAGGTCAGCTCCCCAGGGCAATAATTGCTTGTCAACTGTGTTAGGAAAATAAAACTATTATTATAAAATGTATGAGAGCTAACCCAGCAGTGTTGTATTTTAAAATATAAATTTCTTGCCCATTAAATAAATTAGCCAGAATGGTTTGGTTAATATATCCCCCTTCATGTGACATACAAACTCACATGCACTTCAGGAATAATTATTTAACTTTTTAAAAAAAAAAAAAAAACACAACAATTTTAGAAATATATATCTAGAAATATATCCACAGAGCAAAACAATGTCTATGGTCTGCATTAAAAAATCAGGAGCAACTGATACTATTGTGGAAGCAACAACAGTTTTGCCACTGAGACCTTCTTGATCATTTTAATCTCTTATTCAAATAGAAAGCCAGGTATAAAAAAGTTATATTCCAAAGTACTATTTCAGTGCATTTCATGGTGAAAAGAAACCAACCCTGAATTATGAGAGACACGCTGTGGTAAGTTCCCAAGGTAAATATGAGTTGCCCCTTGTCCTGCGAAATATTGAATGTCATGGCCTGATGACAGTGGGAACCAGCTTGTAACCATTCAATATGAAGTTTTCACATTATTACACTCAGTTTTAATGAATCCCTTTCAATTCTTATTACATTTACATTGTCATCAAATAATCCAATTCACTGACAAGTCACCCCCAACATTCTGAGAGACACACACATGGACAGAATAAAATAATAGGTTTTTAATATTATTTACAGCTGTTTGAAGAAGTGTGGCTAAAGACAGTCTTTTAGTTTTATGATTCAAAATGTTTTCGTGGTATTTTCATTAGAACCAGATTAAAATTAAGGATTAGGTATTTTTATTTTCACTTTATATTTGAAAATGTACATTAGAGGATATGTAATTTTATTGAATCTCCTGCCTCTTGGCTTAGAGAAGATGTTTGTCTGTATAAGACAAGCAGAAAATGTTCTGTGTGGACGTAAATTGAGCTGGTGGTTAAAGAGAAGAAAAGGAATAATAGGATGAACTTCCTGCCACTTCCAGTGTTTTTGTCAATTCATTTACTTTGCCTGTGTCTGCCATTTAATAGACAGTCTGTTCTAGATAGAATCCATCTCATACTGTATGTCTACATGTGTGTGTATTCTTGCATTACTGCAACAGGTTTGTTGTCTTAAGTTTGAATCTCTTGGCACCACTAAGATAATAACAATAATGTAGACAGCTTGAATTTCCTATCAGACTATAAGCAATCAAACAAACAAACAAACAACAAAAATCCAGAAGGAATGATGTCTTAAATAAGGAATACGTGGTTTAACAAAATGCACTGTTAAAACTGTTAAGTCATCAGATAGATATACTAATCTCCTTAGCTCTGGATGTATCAACTGTACTTCAAGCTATTTACTTGTAACAGACAGTTTGTGCTTCTGCTGTGGCATTTTTTTAGAGAAATTATATGACTTTAGAATAAATACTATTTAGAAAACCAAATAGAATCTTGAAAATTACTACTGTATTGAATATCTATTTCAAAGTCTTTTGTTACTGGGTATATCCTAAAGATACATAGATATTTGACAGTCTATTATTACATATTGTTCTGATAATTTTCAACAGTTTTTTCTTAGGTTTTAGGTTACTTTTCCTTTCATTCTAGCCTACATAATTTTATATTTGAAATATGCAATATATTCACAAACGAACTCATTCAAGAATTTACTGCATTTTGTACTAATTATACTAAAAAAAAACATAATATCACATAGGATTATGCTTTAGGGTTTGTTTTGTTTCGTTTTGTTAATTTTTTCCATAATTCTATTTTAATAAGTTCTATTTTAATAGGTACAGGTGAGGGAGAGCCTAACAAACCTGAAGAAAAAAGGTGACCATTTGTCTAATGCTGTTCCCTACAAGTCATGTCTCCACATTACTTCTAATGAGAAGCCACATCCCTGAGAAGCTGACACTTTAAAGAAAATAAAAAGTTTGAGATCTGATCACAGTTGAAATAAAAAGCAGAACACAGCTCTTCACTCTCCTTCAGTCTTAGAGATGCATGGTAAATCCAGTAGGAAAACAATAACAAAAATATTTCTGAAACCTTATGATTACTGAATCTCTTTTAACTGCTTTTGCTGAAATATTTTTATATAGCCTAGTTACATATTTATATAAAAAATGAAATTTTGCAGATTTTAAGTTAAAAAAAAAAAAAATCAGTACTAGATCGTGCCCCTAAGGGCAGTAAGGAGAAGTACCATCAGGTAAATTTTACACCTTCTGAAGATGTTTGGCTGATGAATGATGTTTATAATAGTAATGGTGTTATTTTTTATGGATACAAACTCCATTCATGGGGAGGAATAACCCTATGAACCAGTATATGCTGGGGGCTGTGCATCTAGAAAACAGCATTGCAGAAAATTGCCTGGGAATCCTGGTGGACAGCAAGTTGAATATGATCCAACAACATGCCCTTATAGAGGGAAGATCAGTGGTATCCTAGCTGCATTAGGCAAAGCATTGCCAGCAGGTTGAGGGAGGTAATCCTTTCGCCTACCCTCAGCACTAAAGAGTGCAGGAAAGGGCCACAAGGATGATTAAGGGACTGGAGATCTCTGCCATGAGAAAAGACTGGGGGAGCTGGGATTGTTCAGCCTGGAGAAAAGAAGACTCTGGAGGCATCTCATCCATGTATGTAAATGCCTGCAGAGAGAGTGTACAGGAGGCTTTTTCCAGTTCTGCTCAGTGACAGAACAAGAGGCATTGGGCACAAACTGATACATGTTCTTTGTGAGCATCTGGAAGCACTTTTCCACTGTGAGGATGACAAAGCACTGACAGAGGTTGCCCAAAGAAGTTGCAGAGTCTCTATCCTTTGAGACATCCAAAAGCCATCTGCACACAGCCCTGGGTGACTGTCTTCAGGTGGCTCTGCTTGAGCAGCTACAGCTCCCTTCTAATTTCAGCCATTTGGTTGAACAGTTACCTGCTACTTAAATGAGCATAAGTGCTTTAGAAAATCTTGTTTATCCTGTCCAAGGGAGAATGACTGACTCTAGTAGCTTGTTGTTAAGGCATTATGAGGTATTATTTTCTTGCCTCACATCACTGTATATGGAGTAGAGCCAAGGCAGTCTCTGACATTTTCTGTTGGAACAAGATCCAATAATTTTGAGTGAAATGTCTCAGTTCTCAGCAGGAGGTAAGTAAGCTATGCTGTAATGCATGTAACACAATGAATAGAGATAATGAATAGAGATCACACACAGATTTTCCCAGCCTGGAAATTTGTGGTTGGTAAGAGAAGTATAACTTCCCAGCAAATGCACTGTACTTACTGCATCACATGCTCAGGAGAGGATGTAATGCCTTATTGGCCTACCACTACTGGCTGTCCATTACAGGAACAGAGCTGTGCTCAATTGCTGTATGTGGCTCCTATATTTTTTTTTTTGTATTTTTTTTTTCCCGAGAAATGCCTTCAAAGAGTATACCAAAGGTCACGCTGCTGATTTTCTCTCCACTCACAGGAGAAAAACCATCAGCACCAGCTCCTCCTTTGCACCTTGCCCCTCAGCAATCTGGGCAGAACAGGTCAGCCACAGCCTGCACCAGAGCCTCCCTACTGACAGCGTTTCAGGTCATGTGCCTCCTTTCTGGGGCCTGAGCAGAAATTGCCAGCCTTGATTTTCTTACTCATTTTATTGAGCATGTAATAAGAAAAAGTCTCCAGGCTAGGTATATCCATATGTGGCTGCCACAGGGGGCCTTGCACCATTGTGCCCTGTAGAAACAGCAGTATTCATGTTTCCTTCCAGCTTCCAGATGAAATTAGAACTGCAAAGAAGCACTACGCTACCGGTGATGTTTGGCTAGCCAGAATGGATTATCCTGTCCTTGGGAGACCTGATAGGTGATAGGGTTTTTTTTACCCGGAATTCAGCACAGGAGTACTGAAATGCAAACAATTTGGAGGGAAACAGTTCACCAAGATGGAAATAGGACAGCCATGCTGGCTGACAGTGAGGAAGAAAGGAATACCCTGACCTATTAGAAGCTAACTGATGGTAAAACAGCTACCTAATGGAAAAGCAACCTCTATTGCAGCAACCTTATATGTAATTACAATTATAGAGTCTCCACTAGTTACATAATTATGAGCATTACAGTGGTAAAGAAAAAAAAAAAGGAAAATGAGTTCTAAAAGGCTATTGTGAATCAATGAGATGTGTTTACTGCAAACATACATTTTTTAAGAATATTGCAGCACACTAAACAACTCTAAGGTGAATTTGGTAATTCAGAAATGACTTCATCTAATGACTAGTAGGTGTTACAGTGGGCAAGCACGTACTGCACAAGGGCAGCATTATTACCTTAATAAGCATTTGTCCTGGGTTCAGCAGTAGCAGTCATGTTTGGTTTTTTTTTTTCTTTGTGCTAGCTGGTGCAGTGCTGTGTTTTGACTTCCAACCTGAGAACAGTGTTGGTGAAGTCAATGTTTTCAGTTGTTGCTAAGTGATGTTTACCCTGACCAAGGACTTTGTGAGGCTCATGCTCTGCCAGGGAGGAGGGGAAGCCGGGAGGAAGCAGATATGGGGCGCCTGACTCGGGCTAGCCAGGGAGGTATTCCATACCACAGCACGTCATGGCCGGGGTGGGGGTGACTGGGAGTAGCCCGGAAGGACACGGGCTTCCGGGTGGAACTCGCTTTCTTGGCCGGTGGTATCGTATTCTCTTCCCTTGTTATTTTCCCTTATCATTGTTGTAGTTGATAGTTGCGGTGGTGATTTGTGTACATGGTTGCTGGACTGTTCTTGTCTCTTTCGATCCTCCTCCCCGTTCCTCCGGGAGTGGGGGAGAACCCCGGTGGGGGGGGGGACACGGACCTCGATTGTTGTCAGCTCGGCACCACTCACTGGGAGTGAGTGAACAAGTTACCTGACTGGGTTTAAACCACGACAGTTCTTTTTGGCGCCCAACGTGGGGCACAAGGGGTTGAGATAAGAACAGATCTGACTGGATTGATAGTCACTCGTCACAATGCTGATTTATTGGCTCTCAAGGTTGTTCCTCTTGATCTCACAGTTTCAGTATATCGTATCTTACGTCCATCCGGTATTTGCTGTATTAGTGTTTTTCAAGTGTGGGGCTTGGGCTAAGGTTTTTGTCCCATTGTACTTTATGGTAATGACTTGTAATACAATAGAATCATTGATCATGAAACTGATCTGGCTTATGTTCCCAGTGTGGTCACCACCTTTATACTTTGGGAGGTATATGATGGAGGTGCTTAGCAATTACACATCTTTTTTCTCCTTCTCAGGTGCTCAACCTGTGAAGGAGACATTCTTTTACCCTCCCAGTCGTCCCCCCAGACCATTTACATTTGAGAGTTTTGAATTTTTTGAATGGCATTTTAATGCTGTTGAGACTTGTTTGCTGATGGTGATGGGAATCACCATGCTAACACGCATACAGAGTGTGTTTTGCCCACTACTGATTTCAAGAGTTAAGCAGATTCAGGTTTGGGTCTTGTCTGGGGTCAAACGACAATGTAGGAGGACTGAGAGATTTTCCCTGAGGCTGGACAGCCATGAGTGGCAGGGTGTGTGGGATAGTATGGGCAAGTATCTAGGTCAGTGGGCCCCTCCAGTACTTTGGAATTTCACTACCGAACAACTGCAAAATCCAGAAGAATTAGTAAAACACTTAAATGAGGTGTGTGGTCATTCTGGCCATACCAGAGATGGACAAATCACGGCAATGTGCTGGGGCTTGGCCTATGCTTACAGGGCCTTGTTCAACACTATCCAGCACCTTCAAAAGGAAAAGAATGTCGGCGGATCTGAGGGCAAAGCAACAGTCGCTACTCAAACTTTGGCTGCAATGAACTGCGCAGCTACCCCAGTGGCAAGTACAGCAGCTGCTCAAACTTCAACTGCAACAGACAGCGCGGTTACCCCAGCTCCAAGTACAGCAGCTACACCACCCCCACAAAAAGAACTGTCGTGGTTTAACCCAGTCAGGTAACTTGTTCACTCACTCCCAGTGAGTGGCGCCAAGCTGACAACAATCGAGGTCCGTGTCCCCCCCCCCACCGGGGTTCTCCCCCACTCCCGGAGGAACGGGGAGGAGGATCGAAAGAGTGCAACTCCCACGGGTTGAGACAAGAACAGTCCAGCAACCAATGTACACAAATCACCACCGCTACTATCAACTACAACAATGATAAGGGAAAATAACAAGGGAAGAGAATACGATACCACCGGCCAAGAAGACGAGTTCCACCCGGAAGCCCGTGTCCTTCCGGGTAACTCCCAGTCACCCCCCACCCCGGCCATGACGTGCTGTGGTATGGAATACCTCCCTGGCTAGCCCGGGTCAGGCGCCCCATATCTGCTTCCTCCCGGCTTCCCCTCCTCCCTGGCAGAGCATGAGCCTCACAAAGTCCTTGGTCAGGGTAAACATCACTTAGCAACAACTGAAAACATTGACTTCACCAACACTGTTCTCAGGTTGGAAGTCAAAACACAGCACTGCACCAGCTAGCACAAAGGAAAAAAAACCCAAACATGACTGCTACTGCTGAACCCAGGACAGCATTATTTGACTCATTTTAAAAACATTTCACTTCTCAAGTGTAGCACTTAACCATTCCAGAGTACTGAATAACAAGAGTTTGCTAATGTTCTCCTAACTAAATAGATTTACTTTTAATTATAAAATAAGACTGTCAAGGCAACTCTAGACATTCAAAGATCTTACTATTTCAGGGGACTGTTAATTATTATTATTTTGCAGAGAGAAGGTAAATACTAGATATTTCATGCTGAGCTTAATTTATAGATTGAAATATTTTATCAAGGAAAACTGCCAGCTAGACATCAGCTTGAAATTAAAATTACTGTTAGCTTGTTTTTACAAAAGAAATAATTGAAAGGAGATGTGCTTGATAACATGATTCCAAATAAACACTTTGTATGAATTGAAAAGTAGCTGCACAAGAGTATCATAAAAACAGTTTTTCAGGACTTCTTTAAAAACATTTTTATCAACAAAGAAAATTCTGGGTTTATAGCCTTCTCCTTTTCTAGGAATTTTACGTTTTTTCATTCCCACTATGTGTTCTGGGAATAAATCATAAATCCATCACAGTATGCTCTGTAAAAATTAATGAACTTTATCAATGTGCAATGTAAAGAATATATGACACATTTTTAAAAACCCATTATATACTTAACTGCTAGTTTCGAGTAGGATTTGTCTGTAAGATACCTGAAGAATGTCACTTTTATGTTTATGAATAAGTTAATGAAGAATGACTTTGAATCAGTGTCGTGGTTTAAACCCAGTCAGGTAATTAGTTTGCTCACTTCCCCCCCCTTTCTTGCCCTCCCCCTGCTCCCAGAGGGACAGAGAGGAGAATCGAAAAGAATGCAACTCCCACAGGTTGAGATAAGAACAGTTTTAGTAACTAAGGTATAACACAAATCACTACTGCTACCACCAGTGATAATAATGATAAAGGAAATAACAAGGGAAGAGAATACAACACCTCAGCACCAGCTGGCCGATAACTCGCCCCCCCTCAGCCCGACCAAGCACTGACCGATACCTCCTCCAACCCTGCAGTCTCCCAGCCCTTCCGGCTAACTCCCAGTTACATCCTGGGCATGACGTGCTGTGGTACGGAATACCTCTTTGGTCAGTTTGGGTCCGGTGTCCTGTCTCTGCTTCCTCCTGGCGTCCCCTCCTCCCTGGCAGAGCATGAGGCTCACAAAGTCCTTGGCCAAACCAAAACATCGCTATCAGTTCTGTTCCCGGGCCGAAAGTCAAAACACTGCACTGCACCAGCTACCAAGAAGGAGAAACATGACTGCTACTGCTGAACCCAGGACATTATCTACCCCTTATTCCATACCATTCACGTCATGCTCAGATCCCACATTTTCAGTATACCATCACTCCTATCTAAGTGCATGGACCAGTAGCTATAAAGCTGCTGAATCCATCTGGTCCATGATGTCAGGCTCCATCTCTTGTAACAGTCTTTCAGAGCAGGAGAGACTGTGTGCAGTGTTCACACTCATGAATAACCTGGGCAATAGTGTCCATTGCTAAGTCCACCCCTCTATCAGGAGTCCATCTCTATGTTGCATCTCTGCTCTGATGGCCTGAAGTGCCATGGGCCCACCAGGCTTAAAATAATTCACTGTCCCCTTAAGCAGTTTCTGCAGCTTGTTGCTGGGGACTCCATACAGCTGCCTTCCATCTCCGATGCTTCCAAAGCACTGGAGGGGCCCAGTGGACTAGATACTTGCCCATATTGTCACACACACCCTGCCACTCATGACTGTCCAGCCTTGGGGAAAACCTCTTGGTCCCCCTATATCCTCGTCTAACCCCAGACAAGACCCAAACCTGACTCTGCTTAACTTTTGAGATCAGACAAAATGGCTGTGGGTAGAACACAGCCTGTGTGTGTGCCAACATGCTGATCCCCATCACAATCAGCAGGCAGGTCCCAAGGATACCCAAAGGCCATTCAAAACCTTCAGAACTCTCAAACGACGCTGCTGTACTTGTCACTGGGGCTGGTGTAGCTGCTGTGCTTGCCGGCTCTCCCACCGCCAGCTTCTCTTTTCCTGAGTCCAGATCTTCCTCCTCTGCCTTGCTGGGAAATGCTGCGTGGTCTCCTGCGTCCTCCTGGGGCTCGACGGGCGGCTGCCGGGGGATGCTCTCGGCCGTGGCGGAGCTGGGCTCGGCAGCGGGGCTCGGCTCCTCCGCGGGGCTCGGCTCTTCCGCGGGGCTCGGCTCCTCCGCGGGGCTCGGCTCTTCCGCGGGGCTCGGCTCCTCCGCCGCCTTCTCCCGCTGCTCGGCAGCCGCCTCCTTCCGCTCCTCGACCGCCCCGACCTCCTCCACCGGCAGCCGTCCCCTCGCGGCCTCCGGCCCCGCTCCCGCCGCCGCTTGGTCCCCGGGGCCGCTCTCCCGGGCCGGTTCGGCTGCCGCCGGCTCCCGGGGCCGCTCCCCCTCAGTTCCCCGCAGCCTCACGAAGATGGAGAGCAGGGCGAGGGCCAGGACGGTGAAGAGCAGCCGGACGGCCAGGTACAAGTCCACGGCCACGTCCATCCCGCCCTGCTGCTGGAGCCCGCCCGCATTACAAGCCATTGCCATGAAGCACAGTGAGACAAGAACCTTAGCCCAGGCTCCACACTTGATAAACACTAACACAGCAAATACCGTCTCTACGTAAGTTACAACATTCTGAAGCTGTGAGATCAACAAGAACAACTCTGAGAGCCAATAAATCAGCATCGTGACGAGTGACTATTAATCCAGTCAGATCTGTCGTTATCTCAACCCTTCGTGCCCCACGTTGGGCGCCAAAAAAGAACTGTCGTGGTTTAAACCCAGTCAGGTAATTCGTTCGCTCACTTCCCCCCCTTTCTTGCCCTCCCCCTGCTCCCAGAGGGACAGAGAGGAGAATCGAAAAGAATGCAACTCCCACAGGTTGAGATAAGAACAGTTTAGTAACTAAGGTATAACACAGATCACTACTGCTACCACCAATGATAATAATGATAAAGGAAATAACAAGGGAAGAGAATACAACACCTCAGCACCAGCTGGCCGATAACTCGCCCCCCCTCAGCCCGACCAAGCACCGACTGATACCTCCTCCAACCCTGCAGTCTCCCAGCCCTTCCGGCTAACTCCCAGTTACATCCTGGGCATGACGTGCTGTGGTATGGAATACCTCTTTGGTCAGTTTGGCTCAGGTGTCCTGTCTCTGCTTCCTCCTGGCGTCCCCTCCTCCCTGGCAGAGCATGAGGCTCACAAAGTCCTTGGCCAAACCAAAACATCGCTATCAGTTCTGTTCCTGAGCCGAAAGTCAAAACGCTGCACTGCACCAGGTACCAAGAAGGAGAAACATGACTGCTACTGCTGAACCCAGGACAATCAGGCATGCACATGTGAACTTGAACATCAAAGAGACAAAATCATAGCAACAAAGCACCAATAATCCAAATATGAGAAATATGAGTTACTGATTTACAGGCCACTACACCAAACCAACCATTTAAATATTAATTTCATTGGGAGAAGAAGGCCCTGAATGTTTGTAGTAAAACACAGTAACCGCTAAAGGACTGCTTGACCCTATCTGTAAATAACAGATTATTTTGTAGGTAAATTTTTTGAACATTTTTCATGGTGAGGAGATCATGACTGAGTGGTTACTCTTTTTTGAGATATTTCTAGTGCCACTGAATGTAGTGGAAGAAAAAAAGGTTACACCACATAAGGAGTATTTGCTAATATTTTTAATTGGAAAAGAAAAAGGCTGTATGTAAGGGCTGCAACTACTGAAAAATTCTGAGTGTTTTCTTAGTAAGAGTGTCCACAGTTTTTAAAATTAAGTACTAGCATCCTGTAGCAGCCTTTTAAAATAATTTGTTCACAACCAATATGTGATTAATCTAAAAGTAACAACCTCCTGTTTGATTACCATGGGGGGGAGGGAAGAATGACACACCACCAAACCTGATCCCAAACAAAAAAACAACCCAAACTAGTATATGCTTACTTTTAGATTTGCTGCTTTGTATAAAACATGCATGTTAATAAATGCATAATATTATTTTAGCTAGATAAGGAGTATTTATATGTGAAATAGATTTAAATGTGTTAGAACATAGTAAATTTTTTATACTATCATCTAAAAAATAAAATATGATAAGCCTTGCAGTTACTGGTGTTAGAAAAGTAACTTTGTGGTAATTAAAATTATCAAAAAATAGGTTAATAAAGCAGCTGAAGCTATTAAGGAAAAACTAGGAATTACATTTAAAATATATAAATGATGTTTCCTTTGAGCTAATAAATTAGCAGAAAACATTTTATAAAACTGTAGATGTGTTGTTATGATCCATGTTTTGTGTTTGTCTACATGACACCTATCTTGTTTACTTCAACTGTTATCCACCTAGTTAGATGAAAATGTTCTGGGCTCTATTTTGGTGGTTAAAGAAGACATGCAGTCTTGGACACCAAATAGTTCAAGGTCTGTTTTTCTCCTCTTTATTCATGTGTAACTCTATGCATAAATGAACAGGAAAATTCTATTATTTCTGACTGAAAGAAAAAGGAATATCTCTTGAAATAAATGTATGAAAATAAATACAGATAATTAATGTTACTTACCATAACACTATTTGATAAATAAAAGGTAGAATCACATTTATATTATCACGCTGACCATTTATATAAAGGCTTTAATCTTCAAAGGGCTTCACAAATATTAATATAGCAGGCTAGTCAAAACTTCAGTGTTTTAACCCTATTGTATTTACAGAGTGTAAAGGTTAATGGCTGTTTTTAAGGCCATACACTTAAGGGTGCTATAGGTATTCTAGGGCTCCTCAGAGCTCAATTCACACACTTCTGTTATTGGAGAACTGTGCTGAAAAACTGTTAATTACTGAATTAATTTATAAGGCATCCGTTACTGAACTTACGTTATGGAGGGAGGGATGTATTTGCAACCTTTACTTTTTTAACTGAGATTTTGTGATGGCTGCTTTCAGTTAAGTTAGCATCAGCCTTATAAATTGCTTGCAATGTACTTTTGATTTTCAGAACATAGAATCATCAGTTCACAGCTCTAACAAGATTCCAAAGACTATGTTGTATTAAAAAGTGTAACATACAAATAATACCAAGTTATATCTGGTACCTGCTGGTTTGCTGAATAATATATTTATTATTTTAATAATTCTTTTCATGCGATTATCACTAGGTTTTGATGACAGATACATACTTGTGAAATCTGATTAACATCTTTAAATTTCTCGTACTTAAGAAGGATTTTGAGTAGCTGTTTCTCTTTTGCAGATTTAGGAATCTTTCATCGGTACCCGCTGCCTCATCTAATCTGAAAGCACGAGTTCTGATGCTTCCTAAAAGTTAGTTAACTGACTCGCAGAAATACACCTTAAGTGAATTCGTAAATGACATCATACCTGATTAAAAAATTATTAAGTGATTAGTGTATTTCCAAGACATATATTGGACAGCATATAAAATATGATGAATATGATGTAGTGACTTTGCATGTGTGAATAACAATTTATTTCTCTATTAATCAAATGATTCCTCAAGTCCTGGATGTAAATGAAGGAATTAAAATAAAATAAAAAAATAAAAAAATAAAAAGGCAGAGAGAACTTACCAGCGTGGTTGTCTACATCTTCTCTACCTACTTTTCTGGAAGAAACTACAAGCTGTAAGCCCTTTTTTTGTTTTTAACTGGAAAAAGTCTTGTGAAAATCTAAGTATTTTGTGAAATGAATTGGATATTTTTTCAGCATTAGGGAGAGTGGTATTTCTGAACTATGGATGGTTTTCAGTACTTGACATAATACAAAAGAAAGGGTAAAGTCCCAAGAATCTTACCTCTGACTACATAGCTCATTTATATACATGTGTGTGTGCGCATGCACATTTGCTCACATGCTTATGGGGATTTTTACTGTGGATTTACCATGGTGTTTAATAAGGAATTTATTCATGATTTATTCAGTGCTATTTATACCAAATGGTAACAACATCAGAATTTCATCATAGCTATGAAACTAAATGTTACAGTTTGAAGGAAAGGCATCCACCTCCCAGCAATGCAGTTGTGATGTCTGATTCCTTTCTTAACAATTGTAAGAGCACAGATTAAGAAGTTTAGACAACATATTCAAAGAACAGTGCCTCTTATTGTCAAAAATTACTTTTCAGACAGTCCTTTAAAAACGAGGATGAGAATGGCTTCTTAGCAAAGCACAGTCTATAAGCACCTTTGGATTTTTATTATTGTTTCTCATAATAGCAGCTTTAGCACTTTTTGTAAACAAACACATTAAACCTTTCCTTTCCACCAAAAAGCACCAAGATAAGGTTCAAAAAAGAATAAATTTAAAGGGAAATTCTTTTCTTTTCCTTATTCTTTTAGGCATCTTCTAGTGTGTACTTAAAAAAAAAAAATAAAGCACTGAAATTACTTCACTACCTTCATTACTGCACCTTTTCATTAAGCTCTGATTTCTGTATGATTTTTCATTTTTATTCCTTCATGATAATTCACAAAATCATTAAATGCTCAGAAACACTGTGGATTCATTATACTTTTGGCTGTAGAATTAGATGCTTGATTTGATGAAATTATGTGGCATTTTTGCATGCTCACACCAGAGCATGCACCCAAGAGGGCACATGCTTTTTCAGCAGTACGTTTTCTGACTTAGCAAATACATTTTTATTACAAAGAACATTTCCCCTGTGGCACCCCGTAGTTTATACAGCTACAACTCTTTCTTGAAGACAAACTGTTACAATTATTTCTCAAAGTAATTAATTCTATTTCAAAAGGGTATTTTCTTATCAATCCTTTACTGACTTGCAATAGTTGCATCTTCTGATTTTATCTGACACGGGTGCAGCAGGCTTCCAGGCATCTAAATCTAAATCTGTGTGCCCTACTCTACACATCTAAATCCTCTAGGTATTCTGTCTGTTTTGTCATTTACACACTTTCTTCTTTCTATGTCATTGCCATGAATAATAGTGTTGTAAATTTATTTTGACTTTTATTAGATTTCATGTTAAGTTGTGCAGTTAGCTTATTCCTCATCTAAACAGTGGATGTACTTGAAAATGTTTTCCTAAAACATAACTAAATCATATTTATTCACTAAATATTGACTATATAATTATAAGCCCTTTTTAGCTAGCACCCACACAAAATTTTAACAAGGTACCAGCATAAATGTTATTTATTTTCTAATGTACTTGAGAAAAAAATATCTTTCTTTGCCGTGGAAAATATGTCAATCCTTAGTAAATTGGTTACATTAACACTCACTAATATCTATAAATAACCACACTCACCAATTTATTCTGTGCACTTCTAAATATTTTTACTGTTAAAAAAAAAATCATTCTATTGTTGTCAGTTTTAAACCTTTTAATACAAATTCTTAAAAAATATTTTCCTCACTTTATTTTAAAAAGTGTTTATTAACAGAGAGGTGAAAGGTCACACACTGGAACAGAGAATCAAAAAAGGAACAGCACAATGTTGTATAACGCCTCATTACACTTCGGTGCCACCATTTTTTTGTAGCCATAGAAATGCAGCAAGTGATGGAAAATTCTGCTTTGTTGACTGTGAACTTGTATCTTTTGAATTCAGGTGACAAATACATGATCACTTTTCCTATGTATGAAAATGGGCATTTGCATCTTCAGAGAGACATAATTATTGTATGCTACAAATCTGCAGATAGATGTGCATTGAACAGAATCTATTTCTGGTTTTCCCTTTAGACTCCTTCACATAATAAAATGCCTGAAAAAGGTCTTTGAATGAAATAATGTGCAATTTACGCAAGTATTTATAGGCTCCCCCTCTTATCTAATTAGGCTGTGAAATAGGGGTTTTGCTTAGCTTTACCCTTCCTGTTGTTTTTTAAATTTCTGATAAATATGGAAAGAAAATAATTATTCAGTTGGAAGAAAACAAACTAAGGGAAGACACTTTTTCCTCCAAGATGACACAAAATAAAAATAAAACAGGAAATAGAAGTAAAAGCAAGAAAAAAAATTAGTATATGGTTAATTCCTGTGTGAATAGTCTGTCTTTTATCAATCACTCAAAATATTCATTTTGGTGATCTAATGTATTATAATCAAAATTTTCATATGAGTTTTGTCCCCCATGGTTATGAAATCTCACACTGATAAAAACGGAGTTGACTAGGACTCATCACTGCTGAGAGATTTGTTGATGTGACATAAAAAGGTGGACACTGACATATCTGTCGTGGGAAGGGAAGCAGGCAGTTTAAGTTACAGAGAAGTCCATGGAAGAACTCCTCTTTAATTCAAAGCAATTTGGGTCAGACCCTTGAAAAGAAGGATTCATAATTTTCAATTCTAAGTAACTAGGTAGACTGAGAGCACCCAAAGTAGCAAACTTAACTAAGTTCTTCTCATGACCTGTGTGAGGCTTTCATCTCCTCCACTCCCCATCCACAAAATAGGTATTCTCATGCATATCACTTGCCAGGAACAGTCCAGTATCATTCTTTCACCATATTCTCTTTTTTCTAAAGGTGACCTATTATCATGGACCAAACTGCATCAGCAAACACACTAGCATGTATGTATGACATGGCTAGCCTGTTCTTGATCCTCAGTCCCCAGCCTTATTCATATACCAGAGACACACACAGAATTGCAAATATGGGAAGAATAAGAAAGCGCTGCATATTAATCTGAACAATTTCTGACTGCAGATCTTCTAGGTACCAAAACAAGGGAATACGTTCATAAAAATGAAGAAAAGCTGTACAGTAGGAAGCAGAAAAGGAAATGAAGAATTCTGAAAATAGAAGATAAAGAATGATGGAAGAAAATAAGCTTTAAAAGAAGGTATCTGCTGGACATTTATATTTACAACTACTGTTTATGTAAATAAATGTACATATTAAAGGTTTTGACACACCATGTCATGTTTCCATGTTTTTTAATGTTCTTGGGCATCTATGATAAACATTTTCTAATATTCACAGTCTAGGGTCTAGCTTTGATTTTCCTCACTGAAAGAGGAGAAGAATGATGACTGTTACCATCGCTTTCAATGGGAGCAGATATAAATCAATTCTGAAAGCTGTTTAAATTTTAAACTCAAGTCTACAAGGGCACAGAATTCCTGATTATTTTCTCAGATCCAAGCTCTAGGCACATAGTCTTCAGTATAGGAAAAAAAAATCCTTTGTCTGTGTGTCAGATACATAAATATCGGTATCTAGTGCCATTTTCAATGCCTTGGGGTATTCTACTCGATTCCCAGATGTCACATACCAAGAGACACATAGCTTCTGTAGAACTTGCAGCATTCCTACCAGGCCACATAGGTATTTCAGATACCTTGTGGTGTTTAAAGTGACCTTACAAAAAACTCTGTTTAAACAACTTAAACCTACCCTTTATATCTGATAATTTGTTTGTACAATATCATAGACAGATCTTATTTACTCAGTATAATAAGCACCTGCTTAATTTTGAATGGCATAATCAGATCTTATCTTGCAGGGGTATAGTAGGTACTATAAAGGGTGAAGAACAAAAGTATTCAAGTAGCAGCCTCTGTATTAGACTTTAAATTCCCTACTTCTATTGCCATAGTAATCATAAATAATTTCTATAATTTAGAACAACTTAATCTTGAGATCTGGAGCTGATAATAGATACAACGTTTTCAGAGAATACATCTAGTGCACAAAGCACTTCTTGACTAAAGAAACATTCGTGATTACCAGGGACAATAATCTTGACCATCTTTTGGATTATCATGTTAATTTAACCATGCTTAACATATTATTTTATCTTTCCAGGAAAGTGGTTTGTTTTTTGTGATCCCAATTTTATTTAAAATGCCTAGAAGAGTCTCTTGGTGCCATCACTTGACCGTAAGCGAAAACCTATTACAAAGGAGATTTTACAGCATTTCAACACCCTGTACACATTTCAGTTTTAAGTCCTGCTAGGCTTGCTGAAGAGAAAGGATAGTGATGACATTGGTTACATCCCAACAGAAAGAAGTACAGTTTGCTTTGGACACCAGACTCCAAGCAGATGCTGACACTAGCCAACAGCAGTTCAAAAGGCATTTTCCATTCGAGGAAGTAAGAGGGATCACTACAATGCAACACGGCAGAATTTCTTTAGTACCACAAATTATTCAAATCCACCTTTCACCTTGAACAAAATTTCAGAATAAAATTTTAAATAAAAGAATAACTTCACAACAATTTTCCCATTCAAAAATCATATTCAGTGTGTACATTAAATTTCAGTTGTAGAAGGTAACACCAGAACAGTCGGAAACTACCAACAATGAAATTGGTTACAATATCTAATTCACTGTTACATAAAATGCATTTACGGTATAATAGCTAAGGAATGCATGTAATTTAAAGAGGTCCCCTACAGCAAACACTGAGACCAAACATATGCAATATAGTAAGTCTCAAATCCATTGCATTTACTGTAGAGCGCAAGAGCTTTTTCTGTCCACTGAGAGCCCCTGGCTTAGCAAGAAAGTCATACTGTCATATTATTATATTAAATTAAATTATGAATGCCAATCAGAAGAAGTATTCCTTTTGATTTTCGCTGGCTGTATTTTGCATGCTAAGCTCACTTTTCAGTGCAGATTCAGTACTGTCTTCATTTTCAGATCCTTTTGCCTCATTTTTTGAGTATATACCTTTTTTTTTATAAATGTGTATGGCTATGGCAGTGATGCAAAGTAGGATGAATATCACGACTGCTATCACACCTAGGAGAAGAAAAGAGAAAAAAGTCAAGAGAAAGGATCAACAAATAATGACAAAGAAGGAATGACTCCATCACAAAATGGAGGGGATTGCAGTAAAGCCTGAAGAATAAGAAGGCATAGCTGCTTTCAAATGAGAAACAGCACTGTAGTATAAGCTTTATGGTGATTGTTTTGAAATCTGCAGATTTGAGGAGCTGCTGGACAATGGGACTAAAAAGGCACTACTATGACTTTCTCCCTTCTCCATATCCTGTGATTAATGGACAAAGTACTCTCCCTTTTCTCAGGACCCTTTCTCACACCACATGGCATCAGGAAGGAAGGGATCATGTGTCCTATCATCAAGCTGTCACCTGCCAATCATCTCTCTTATCAATCACTGCTCAAGGTCTGGTAAAGGAATCTGGAGAGCAGAAACAGAGCAGAACAGGGTAAGGACAAAAGTACCAATCTGGAATGCCAAACCAGATTTTCTATTAGCTCTTGCAGTGTACACCACAAAGTCTAAGCCTCAGTCCCTTGCCAGTAAAAATAGTTTTACAGAATTAGGCTCATTCATACCCAGTACTCCACACAAATTATTTCAGACCACAGTGACTGGTTCTGACTGGAAAATGTAGTTAATGAGGAGAATCTGTGAAAGAAATTCCAAAACTGGGGGGACCCAGATGTAAAACATCATAGGGACCCCAGTGGAAATTGGCCAGTGCTTATAACCACCTATCATCAGTTCAAATAGGACTGAAATTCTAATGTTTATTCTGCCTCAGGTAAGAAAATTCCAACTACTTTTAGTACATCATAATGGGATAAAGAGGTTTTTGTGATCTACATTAGCAAAGGCACACATTTTTGTAACTGCATTATTGCAATGAATAGACAGTGGTTAAAATACTAAATTACTAAAATTAAGGCTCACTTCATGTTCAGGGTGAAATGATACAGGCTTGACTCCTTCCCTCTCTTTCAGCTTTGCTGCACTTCTTTTGACATCCTAGGTGTTCTACTCCTTTGCATGGCTACATGATCTTGGGTTCCTAAGTAAACAAGGTCCCTTCCTACACAGATGGCAGTGAGTAAGCTTCCTTCTCCAACAGCTTTAATAGCCCCATCTGGTAGGGTAAAATCATCACCAGTACATCCGCCTGCATTATGGTATTCTAGCTGATCAGTCAGAAAATCAAGGAGTAGGAGAACAAGCTTTATATAAGGGTTTCATCAGGCACCATATGTGCCACATTCTCAACACATAAGAGAGTAAATGGAACAGGAATTTAGTTTTATAGGTCAATATTTAAGATTTATTGAACTGTTACCAGGGCATGCTGCTCCTAGCAGAGCATATTAGGGACAGTAAGAAAAGTAATACTTCCCCACAGTGATAAAAATGACCTTATGGACTTCCAGCCCATCTCCTCACTTCCTCATTCATCTCACATGGTCTCAGGCCCTCAAGTTCATGAATCAGAGGTTACAAATAAACCAGAAGAAAGCAGAATGTGCTTTTCAAAGACACAAAAACCAAAACTAAGCTGCAGGCAGGAAAAAAGCACTAAACACTCTGGGAAACTGTTGTAATGCAGTGGCTCAGCTGTACTAGATGAAGGAACAATCTGCTGTATAACCCAGCCACTAATACAAGAAAAATAAAATCCCTGTGAGTAAAAACAGACCATCCAAAATTTGGCATGTCATTTTTTGTTGTTCCCTAATATGAGCAACCATTCTTAATGGTAGGAACATAAGTATTTTGTATGTAATATCTTCTTCTCTGGAACACACTCTATGATCTGAGTAAATGTTTTCTTTTGTAGATTAAAGAAAATAGTCATTCCTTTGTTTCACAGTCATAGCGCATACACCCAGTAAGGGCTTGTCTATAAATTTGCCTTGTTCAAGGTAGCTGAATTCTCAGTTATATTCATTTAAGGGTAGTTACACTAAACTTTCACTGTGTTGTACTGCATAAGCTTGCTTTATTTTGACTTTTAAACAACCATAGTTAGGCAGTAGAAAAATTGTGAGCGCATAATCCCAAATGTGTTTAATAAAAATAAAATTGTGATGTTATTATTATGTTAAAAAGACTGTAACTGTTGTAGCTTGAATTTAAAAAATGCCTTTGTTGTTAGTACTTAAAACTCTCCACCCACAGTAAATTACCTACTACATAAAGCGGTCTTTTACTTAAGTGATATTTATGTACAGATACTTACATAAAATAATATCTATCCTTTGAAATAACAAAATATGTTTTGATAGCTATACATGTAGACGAACTCAGAAGCTGTATTTTTAAATTCTGACCTCACTGAACTCAGTGGTAAAATTCTCAAAGTTTGTGTGTATAATACAGGCTTAATTGTCACTTTACAAGCAAGGAAGCTTCTAGTTTTATTACCTCTTATTTTAGTATCTGTAAAGCTACTGTGTTAAAGGTCACTGACCATGCAGTGGGCTGTTGGCAGGCACTGACCATAACAGGTATCATTATTCAAATGGCAGACACACAAGTGACTGCAGGTCCTTAACTCCACCTTCCAAAGAAATAATTGCTTTTATTTTCAATGAGAAGCCTTGAAAGCTTTATTCTGCTAAATCCCACTATGTAATTTTTTTTGCTGAAGCTTTTAAAACCCTTAGAAAGGAAACCTATTTGGTATTTAAAAGATGGAGGGTATGACCTTTCCCTCCCACTGCCATCTTTCGGTTGAAGTAACTAATGGAAATTGAAACAGTGAATTATACTGCAAAAATTAATGAAAACAAGTTTCCTTCCCTGGCCTCATCCCAAGAGAAGAAATATCACCAGAAATTCTCAGAGGGGAAGATTGTCACAAGAGACAATACTATTTCTTGAGAGAAAAAAACTGAGCTGACACAGCCATACACTTGCTCCAATACCAGTGGCAAGAACTGAAATTCTCCTGGGGTTCCCAGTCCCAAACTCTCCCAAATAAGGCTCACTTGGAGTACACTTCATTTCTATTAAAGAGACAGAACTGGTAGCCTTCCCCACTACAATAGAGATAGATCTTGGCGTAAGGACAATCAGTCAGAAAGACACAGTAATGGAACAAGCACATCCTGATTATCAGTCCTGTACTTTAATCTTAAGAACTCTGCCCTAAGCTGTATGTCATATTTGTTCTGATAGGCACAAAAAAATAAAGGGTCGTCAACATATTTACGTTCGT
This sequence comes from Pezoporus wallicus, assembly GCF_028554395.1. Taxonomy (NCBI): domain Eukaryota; kingdom Metazoa; phylum Chordata; class Aves; order Psittaciformes; family Psittacidae; genus Pezoporus; species Pezoporus wallicus. The sequence continues at coordinate 179,381 of NW_026636299.1, read as the reverse complement.
TAGGAACAACTGAACTGTACATGGCTCTTCCACTATTCCTCTGTTAAAAATAAATGCTCTGAAATAATTTTGTGGATGATCAGTTATAATTCTGTTTGAGCTGATAAAATCAGCCAAGAGAAATAGTAAGAAACTGGAGTATTTCAAATCATTAGTAATCATTTTTTACTTTTTTATTATTTTAACAAGCATTTTATTTTTAAGATGTTAATCAGGGCAAGTGATAGTCTGTCCAAGAGTACATTGCTTTCCAAATGATGAACCAGAATGAAATTTGCCTCAGTCTGTCAAAGAATTGATCCAAGCAGTGTTAGATCCCACTTTCTCAAGGAAAATCTGTGTTTCTCAAATCTGTTAAGAAAAGATTTTGAACTTGACCGTTCAATTCAAGAAGCAAAATGTTGGGCTTTTTTTGCATAGTCAAGGAGCAAAGACTGTTCTTTCTTAAACATATGCTATTTTTCATAACATATCCAAGTACTTTTTAAAGTCACAGACACGACCATTAAGCAGGTTGGAAACCTGTTCTTCTGTTTTCAGCAAAGTTTTCCAATGCACAGAAACACTGATCGCTTAAAATTTATGTAGTAAGAAAATATGAGAGCTATTGACTGCATTTAAAAGCAATGCTTGATTTTTCTCTACCACTTGTAATAAAATTAAGCTTGACTAGTATTCTTATGCTCAGAAAACTAATTTGAGTTCACTTCAGCACTGAAAGACTCACAGCTATTAGAAATAAAAAGTTCCCGTGGTGTTATGGCCCCTATTACCTCCAATAATTGCAGAGTCACTTCTGATTGCATTAGCTAAGGGCTTTCCCTTGTCTATTGGTCCAGAGTGATCTGCAACAGAAAAAAAAATGGAAAGTGGCAGACAAACAGAAGAAGGGTTTTCAAGTAATTCTTACATGGTTACAGATCATGTACATTATGGTACAGTGGCATTAGTATGTGTCAGTAAGCATGGAAAGAGCAGTTATGTAGATGATATTTTGCAGAGATAAAGAGAAAAGTGAAAACATTTAGAGGAATAGAGAAAACCTGAAGAAAAGGAAGTAAGTACATATAAAAAAGAATTATTTTTCAAACTGCTCCTGAGATGTTAACCCATATGGAAGAAAAAACCAAAACCAACAGCTGTGATTCGGGTCATGAGTACTCTACAGAGATCAGAGCAAGTGATAATCATACGCTACCTGCAAATGAATGGGTTGTTTCACTTGATGTTGAGTCAGATCCAGTTAAAGTACCACAGTTGGATTCAGTGAGGCGTCCCTTAACGATGATGGGGGCTGAGCTGCTGTGATGCAGTGCAGCCTTCAAAGGAGCTATGTGGTTGAACTGCACTGAAGAGAGACATCCAATAAACCCCTGAGAATTTGCCTTCATTGTCTCCTCATCTACATCGCTGTTTTCTGTTAAACAAAAGATACAGAACACAATTAATCATAGTGCAAATGTACAAAATAAAGTGACAGAAGAATAAATGAATAATTAACCTGTGTTCCTCTGAGTATATTTGAGTTACTGCAACATACCTAGTTTTCCTGAATACCTTTCTTGTCTGTCTTTAATGAAAAGACAGTCAACTATATTCAGCCTTTTATTTTAACAGATGACAGTCGTTAGTCTGCTGAGAGAAATGCTTTTAACTTACTATAGCAAAAAGGTAATAGGAATAAACACAAAAGAATTCAAATGTAACTAATATTTTTCAATTAAAATGCAATGCTTTTTCACTGCAAAAAGGTAAGGATGAAGCATGCATTCATGAAAAATACACATTTTATTAGATTTCTTCTCATAAATATGTACATTTTTGTATCATAATCTTTCCACACATTAATATATCTACTTCATCCCATCACCATCAAGTCTGTCAAAACAAAAACAAAACCTTCCTAAGACCTCAGATCCTGGAACTCTATCAAGATATTTTCTGTGAAATTCTAAAAAATAAATGTTGTTGCAGATTACCATACATTTTACACGATACCATTATCTTTCCCACTAAGGAAAAAACAAACAAACAAACAAAAAAACCCAAAACAAAACCAACCAAACAAAAAACCCACAAAAAAACAAGCCCAACATTTCTGAATGTATGTACCATGTCAGAGCTTTCTATTTATTCACCAGCTAATGCTCACTAATGCTCTATTTTGAAAATGGAAAACAGTTTATTTACTATGACAGTTTGTCCTGGGTTTAGCAGTAGCAGTCAATTTTTCTCCTTAGTAGCTGGTGCAGCTACAGGACACAGTTCTACTTTAAGTAAAAGCTCTGGAATTACTAATTATTCAAAGCAGACTCCTAAGGAAAGTAAGATTTCAGGTTTTGTGCAAATAAAATGGGATCTTAGTCTCATTAATTTCCACCTCCAATTTATCCTAGAACCCATGAATGAACTTGTGATCTTTACAGTGGCTACCAAAACATTTTTAAATACCAATGTACAATTCACTCCTCAATACAATTAGGTTAAGAGTGAAAATTGGGCTAATGTGTTTTGGAAAAATGTTGCAAAATAGCATAGAGGCATTTTCCCCAACTACTCTACTCCTGTTGCAGTGATGAGGTATTATCAGAGCAGCCAAGAGTCTGCTCACTTGCACTTACGGATTATATAAAATGTTGGATGTTTAACTGTTTGTTTTCTCTGCAGCATGCACTGCTTCTGATGACTGCCTCATCACACTGAAGTATCTGCTAGATTAGGATGTCTTAAGAAAAAGATTAAACTGAGGTAACAAGAACATCCAAACCACCTTGTGATAAAAATATGTATCGCTAACTATAATGCAGGCTCAAAAACCTCAGGAGTGAAGTGTTTTCTATCATTTTTTAGTTTCCTATACGAAACATTACGTAAGCATTGTATGTGCATAATATGAAAGGGAATTAGATATTTAAAATCCAGAGTTCAACTTACTCATTAATTAGAAAATATTGTTGGGATAAAATAAAGTTTTATCAAATCAAGCAATCTGGCTTTCAAAAATTATGAGGTTTAGGGAAGACAAACCTTTCTGCGCTTTAGTGCTTAAGTCAAATTTAACTAACTGACTGAAAATGTCTGACACACACACACACAGGTTGTTGATTGGAGACTGTATTTTATAGTAAGCTGTAATTATGCATCCTTTAGCATCTTAACAGCAATTCATTTCCTAATGTACTCAACTTTTTTTAGCAAAGACAGGCAAAATGACTCCACCTACAAGACTTTAGTTAAAAAAACAAAATAAAAAATAAACAACCGACCAACCAAATAAAAAAACAAACACAACCCCCCCCCCCGAAAAAAAAGCAAAAAATCCAAAACCAAGCTACAGATTAAATAACCTCTTTCTTGAGGTCTCCTTTAACCACCTTTCCTCTCTGAAGTAATACTGAAAGTCAGCAGACAGAAAGATCAGATAAGAACTTTGAATTTCTTGCTTTTATAAAGCTGAAGATTTCAAAATTTTTCATGTGTCTGTACAATTTTATCTTTTCTCAAAATTAGGCAAGTCCATAATATGTTGGGTGAACTATTGGCTGACAGGCCGGGCTCAAAGAGTTATAGCAAATGGGATTACGTCAAGCTGGTGGCCAGTCACCAGTGGGTATCCAGGGCTCAATTATAGGACCAGTTCTCTTCAATGTCTTTATAAATGATCTGGATGCATATGTCAAATGTACACTGAGTAAGTTTCCTGGTGATACTAAATAAGGAAGAGCTGTGGACTCCCTCAAGGGTGGAAAGGCCTTACAGAATGATCTGGATAGACTAGAGAGCTGGGCAATCACTAACTGTATTCAATTTAACATGAGCAAGTGCAGGATTCTCCACCTGGAGCAGGTTAATCCTGGTTATACGTACAAACTGGGGGATGAGAGGCTGAAGAGCAGCCCCACAGAAAGAGATCTGGGGGGTTGGGTTGATGGCAAGTTGAGTATGGGTCAACATGTGCCCTGGCAGCTAAAACGTTCAGCCATGCCCTAGGGAGCATCAAGCACAGCTTCACAAGCTTGCTGAGGGAAGAGACTGTCACTCCATACTGCACTGATGTGCCCACACCTTAAGTACTGTGTGCAGTTGTGGATGCCTCAATATATGAAGGACATCAAACTCTTAGAGTGTGTCCAGAGACGGGCAACCAAAGTGGTGAAAGGTCTCGATGGCAAAGCTTGGGAGGAGTAGCTGAGGTCACTTGGAAAAGGGAAGGCTGAGGTGTGACCTTATGGCAGTCTACAATTTCCTCAAGGGGGGGCAGGGGATTTGGAGCTTCTGATCTGGTGACCAGCAACAGGACATGAGAAAATGGCATGAAGTTGCATCAGGGGAAGTTCAGATTGGACATTAAGAAAAGTTTCTTTACTGAAAGGGTGTCCATTCCTTGAACATGCTTCCCAGGGAAGTGGGCACAGCACCAAGCATGTCAGAGTTCAAGGAGTGTCTGAATGATGCTCTTAGTCACATGGTTTAGTGTTAGGTAGTCTTGTTAGGAGCAAGGAACTGGACTTGATGATCCTTATGGGCCCCTTCCCACTCAAGATGATTCTATGGTCCTATTAATCCGCTTGGTTGAAAAAAAACCAAAAAAAACAAACAAAAACAAAAACGTTTTTCATTCACAATTAAATTACTAGCTGGAGGTACTAACAACATGCTTGGAATGGACTGCCATAAAATCTTATAGTTACGCAACAAGCCTGTATTGGTATGCAGATTTTCACATGGCCAGGCTTTTTCCATTAAAAGTACTTATTACAGTTAAAACTAATTACACCTGTACACACAATTGATCATATATTCAACTATATTAACCACATATCATATATTCAACCTATTAACCACGGTTGGTTAGTTGTGGTTAATATGTAACCACCTAAATGCTGCTATGCTGTTAATTTTTACTGAGGTTTACTTATGATTCAGATTGAGATGATCAGGAGATAATTCACTGAAAAAATATGTCATTAAACAATTATTTTTCTGATTTTTGTGCACAAAAGAATACCTTTTAAAACCAATCCAAAATGGTCTAGGCCCCTTTTCCTTAATTTGTTATTTGTTTCAGCAGTTTACTACTGAAAAAATATCACAGCAAAGAAAACAATTTGACTGACAGGAAAGAATAGACAGTTCTGTCACTGAGAGTTTTGCTGCTTTTTCAACTATAAAAATCCAGCAATTAGGAGTCACAAGTGGGTGTTATTTCTAGAACTGTCATTTGTTATTGCTGAGATTGAGAAGAAAAATCTTTAAAACAAGACGTTTAAGGGCAGATATTTTGCTAACAGAATTACTTAATCAAAGTAAAGTATCTCCATTAAATCCCTGATTATTGATTTTTTAAATACTGGTATTCTGCCCAAAATTGCAAGACTGAAAACTTTCTGTTCCCCAAATAGTTATTCTGAAAAGCTTCTGTATTGGAAGGAAGCTTTGACAAGCTTGGCTGACTAAATTAGAAATCCAATTACAAAAAATAAATTAAAACAAATTATATGTACTTTAAATTGTGGGAGCTACATAAAAATGTATATTTTACGCTAAGTCTTCTATTAAAGGCTTTTCTAAACCAACTTTAACAGACTGAATGTTACCATTTTATTACTACATGTATTCCCTAATTCATATAATAGAGAAAGTTGGAAAAAGAAAAAGTATCATTTTTAAAGTAACTTCTATTTAGCATGTGCATTACTGCAAAGGTTTTGGGGAGTACCCAGACATTATTGTTTTAAAAGGCAGATTTTCAAATTAAGAATTTGAATTATCACTGCATTTTTGCATATCAGTAGAACACAGTGAGATTTTTGCAATTCTGTCATTATCTTTATCAATAAAACCATAATTAGAGCTCTTAAAAAAGCTGTGCAATTGTTATCCTCAAAGATATTTCCATAAAGACAGAATTAAAGTATACAATTTTATAATTTCAGAGATAAATGAATCAATATAAGAAAAGAAAAATTCATAACAGAATAGAATAGTTTGAATATACAGAAATTCCATATGTGGGCCCAAATTCTTCTACTGGTTTGACATAGGCCTTCTTATTAAAAGTGAAGTGAAAATTTGGTTTTACTCATTACTGAAATAACCAATTTTTCCATTGTTGGAGATGTCCATAATCATACATTCCTTTAAGTGAATTGGCTTATAAACACACACATTCTCATTAGCTGGTGAAACCTTGTATATAAATCAGACCTAAGTAAATCATGCTGAAAGCCTGTCTTTACCTCAGCAGAAAGGTTAGCAACTCTCATTGAAGAAAAGGTCACCAACAGCTCACTACCCTCACCCTCAGGAAGGCTTGGAAGCTTTGTCCTGCACAAATGTGGCTTTACTCAGCAGTAATTAATTAATTCCTCTGTGAAGTTCTGTAAAAAGAAGGGTTTCTACAGTCTTCTTGTAGTGTTGGGTGCTTTGAGAGAAAGTACCTTCTCAGAAGGAAAACAAAAGCACAAGAAGCCCTTTGGCTTGTATCCTGTGAACTTTGTGGCTGAATGCGTTTCTTTTTTCCCTCACAACTTAATGTTCAGGAATTTTGGTGAGTCCTAACACAGTCAAGCTCCCTATTTTGACACAATGTTGCATAACACAAATTCAGAATTCCTTGCATTGGAAGACTTAGGTTCTGGAAAGTTTGATTTTTTTTTTTTTCGTGGGAATTCAAAACTAGTTCAGCAGCTAACTCTCAGTTTTTTTTCAACATGAAAACCTGAGCTAAGTACAACTGAAGAAGAGTTCGAACAAGTACTTCTCCAATTGAAAATATTTTTTAGAAAATCCATAGCTTTCTGGCCTAAATTAAAACTTGTGGGTTTTTCCTAAACATTTAAAGTACAGGAAATACATATTTTCATATTTTGTTACTCCTCCTTCTATTTAGACCTCTTTACCGCAGCAAACACTAATTACCTATTCCCACTGCCTCCATAAAGTCTCCTTTCATCTCTAACTATGATGCCACAGGAAGCAGGATCTAAAGCAGTCAGATTCAGAAAAGAAACAGTAGCTTTTTTATAGCATCTACCCTTTTAAAGGGAGAGATGTATAACATATGTCTTCTTCAGGACAAATTCCATAAACTGAGACAAGTTGGGCCAAGCACCCCCTCAGGTCATTGTTAGCTCCATGCTTCACAAAACTGTGAAGATGCAAGACTATCATTTAGCTGAAGAAATGCCCACATCTGAACTTTTGTAATGGTGTGGTTTCTTTGGAAGTGATGACATTGATCCTGATCAAAAGAGACTGTTATTTGCCTAAAAATGCACATTTCAACACTTGAATCAAATAAATTTTTAAGTAAATTGACACAAGTTTTGATACTGAGTCTCATAACAAAAATGGTAAAAGCTTTAATTCTGTTGTCATTGTAGTATTACCCTCATGTGAGTGTGACTCCAAAAACCACTACACTTCAAAACATTACAAGTTCCTGATTCAGTTTTATCACCAGTTAGTGGTGGGTTGAAATATTTTAAACAATTTTCTTCTAGAGTTTATATTTCAGATATTATTGCTTTAAAGTTATGCCTAAACAATCATTCACTTTTCTATTCTTTGTGCATACCTACATACCAGTTCTTTTCTCAACTGTAAATTCCACAAAGAAAAATTATTCTTTAAAAGTGATACCATTTCTGTTTGTGCTAGAGGTCTTAGCTTTTTTCCTAGGGAGAAAACAGATTAGCTACATAAAGACTCTTCCAAATAATCATCAGTAAAAATAATTATGATTTTTTTTTGAAAGCCTACAAACATGATCTTTAATTTCATTATTTAATATGTTAATGATTGTAATTAAAAGCTACTTAGTATCTGGTTACCAACTTTATGAAAACAATTACCACTGTAGGTCATTTATTCTTTCACCTATTCTTGATAATACTATCAAAATTGAAAACCACAACCATCTATTCCATCATTAAAAAATTAACTGGGTTGCCTTATCCAAATAGTTACATGCAACATCTCAATGCCTAAATGGAGATCAGTAACAAGTTGTGTTCCTCAGTGGTCAATTCTCAGATCAGTATTGTTCAATGTCTTTATTAATTACATATACAGTAGGACTGAGTACATTCTAAGCAAGTTTGTGGATGACACTAAGCTGAATGATGCTGCTGATTCACTAGAGGGAAGGAATGCCATCCAGAGAGATCTTTGCAGGCTCGAGAGGTGGGCCAGTGAAAACCTCATGAACTTCAACAAGGCCAAGTGCCGGGTCCTCCACCGGCACTGAGGCAAACACCAGTATTAATACGGACTGGGGGATGAATGCATTGAGAGCAGCCCTGCAAAGAAGAACTTTGGTATGCTGGTGGATGAAAAAAATGGGTATAAGCTGGCAATGTGTGCTTGCAACCCAGAAAGCAAGTTGCATCCTGGACTGTGCAAAAAAAAAAAAAAAAAAATGTTGCCAGTAGGTCAAGGGAGGAGATTCTTATCACCTTATATACATGCGACAGAAAGCATTAAATAGAGTAGAAAGCTAATTTCAAACACATTTTGTTTTCAGTTTACATTATCTGAATGGGGGGCAGAGATTGCCCCCAGCCAGTGACATGATGGACTATTTCAGATAATATTTTGCTTATCAGTAGGAGATTCTTTGGGAAAACATAACAGGGTTTTCTACCATCATGGCACCGCTACACTTGCAGAAATACTAATTTACCAAAGCTGTTACATTGTTACCAAAGGTACTATAGAAAAGGTGGTAGATACATGGATCTCAGGTAAGCACCTCAGGTACATAGTAATGAAACACCTCTAAACTAAACAACAGAGTCTGAAGAAAACACTTCTTCGATCTTCTGGTTTAGGGTAGGTATTATGTAAAACATGTAAATAGTTCCTCTAAGCCTGTGAGATAAAGTAATGTATTATCTATACTAACTTGAGATGAAAAATCTTTTTTTTTTTTCCCGTGTTCCATAACAAAATATTCTGAATTTATTTTTACAAAAAGCATGTTAACAATTTAGCTTACTTGAAGAAATTTTTAAAGACTGGGAAATGATCACTTTTTTGCAGGCATTTTACTGGCTAAATGTTGAAGTAAAAAGAGTTAGTGAGGGAGGCGGTGCATTTCCCACATCTTGTTTTGCAACAGGGTTCATAATTTCTGTTAAAAATGGCTTTTATTAAAAAAACCCAGAATTTCTATTGGCATTGGTGACCTGTGGGCCATATGAAATTATAAACATTTAAGATCTGTAAACTTAAACATAAAAATTCCCAGTAGTCCTTATTTTGGTAAACCTATTTAATCTACACTTAGCCCAAGACTATTTGTAAAAAGGTGAAAACAACACTCTAATAGCAAAATGGTGAAAAGATCAGTGTAGCCTTAATTACTAAATATCATGAACTATCCCAGCTCTGTCTTTTATTGCAACAAAAACTTCTACTAGAGGAAGAATGTACAAATGGACTTTTGCTTGATATAGAAATGTAGCAACATAGACTTTAACTGTCTACCACGTGGGTTTTTTCCTTTGTGTTAACCCTGTGTTTTGACTTCTAGTTTTGAGAACAGCGTTGAGCCGATAAGAACACCAAGATCTGAGCTGGATTGATAAGCAGAGACGGGCGCCTGACACTAGCCAGGGAGGTATTCACACAGCACGCTGATTTAGTTGGAAGGACAGGGCTCAAGGTTTTTTCTCTCTTGATTTTCATCAGTTTCAGTATGGTGATTTGTTGCCTGTTCTTGTCTCATATCTTCTCGATCGTCCATCAGGGAGGGGGGGGAGACGGGACCTATTGGCTGTCACTGGGAGTGAGTGAACAAGTTTGACTGGGTTTAAACCAACAGTTCTTTTTGTGGGGCCCGAGGGGTTGAGATAAGAACAGATACTGGATTGATAGTTTTGCTGATTTATTGGCTCTCATTTTTTTTCTTGTACTTTATGGTATCCGGTATTGGCTGTAATACTTGGGCTAAGGTTTTTATCCCAGAATGGTAATGACATTAGAATCATTGATCATGAAACTGATCTGGCTTATGTTCCCAGTGTGGTCACCACCTTTATACTTTGGGAGGTATATGATGGAGGTGCTTAGCAATTACACATCTTTTTTCTCCTTCTCAGGTGCTCAACCTGTGAAGGAGACATCCTTTTACCCTCCTAGTTGTCCCCCCAGACCATTTACATTTGAGAGTTTTGAATTTTTTAAATGGCCTTTTAATGCTCTTGAGACTTGTTTGCTGATGGTGATGGGAATCACCATGCTAACACGCATACAGAGTGTGTTTTGCCCACTACTGATTTCAAGAGTTAAGCAGATTCAGGTTTGGGTCTTGTCTGGGGTCAAACGACGATGTAGGAGGACCGAGAGATTTTCCCAGAGGCTGGACAGCCATGAGTGGCAGGGTGTGTGGGATAGTATGGGCAAGTATCTAGGTCAGTGGGCCCCTCCAGTATTTTGGAATTTCACTACCGAACAACTGCAAAATCCAGAAGAATTAGTAAAACACTTAAATGAGGTGTGTGGTCATTCTGGCCATACCAGAGATGGACAAATCACGGCAACGTGCTGGGGCTTGGCCTATGCTTACAGGGCCTTGTTCAACACTATCCAGCACCTTCAAAAGGAAAAGAATGTCGGCGGATTTGAGGGCAAAGTGACAGTCGCTACTCAAACTTTGGCTGCAATGAACTGCGCAGCTACCCCAGTGGCAAGTACAGCAGCTGCTCAAACTTCAACTGCAACAGACAGCGCGGTTACCCCAGCTCCAAGCACGGTAGCTACACCACCCCCAGCAACAAGTACAGTCTCTACTCAAACCACAGTGATAATCACTGCAGCCAAACCAGAGGACCAATTCGTACCAATATCAGTTGCCCCTGTACGCAAGAGAACAAGCAAAAAGGAGGCAAAAAGGGTGAAGCGAGATGAAGAACCAATGAATTCACCACCCGGTCCAGAATCTGATCAGGAGTCATCCTCACATGACGAAGAAGAAGAAGAAGAGGTAACTTCTCGACCTCGGACCTCAACCGAGCTGCGGAATATGCGAAAAGATTTTACCCGTCAACCAGGGGAGCACATCATCACCTGGTTACTCCGATGCTGGGACAATGGGGCCGATGGTCACGAACTAGAAGGTACAGAAGCCAAGCAGCTGGGATCACTTGCTAGAGAAGGGGGAATTGACAAAGCAATTGCAAGAGAGAAAAAGTCCCTCAGCCTTTGGAGGAGGCTCTTGGCAGCTGTGAAAGAAAGGTTTCCGTACAAGGACGATGTTACGAGTCGTTCGGCCAAGTGGACTACTATAGACAAAGGCATCCAGTCTCTGAGGGAATCGGCCATCGTAGAGATGATCTATCACATCAAGCCGAATAACGGGGATACACCTATAGATCCAGATGAAGTTGAATGTACACGACCCATGTGGCGAAAACTTACACGGAATGCACCGTCATCATATGCCCATTCATTGGCAACAGTGACCTGGAATGACATAGTACCACTAACAGTGGATGAAATGGTTCATAAACTCCGAGAGTTCGAAGACAATCTCACTCCTTCCATCATCTCAGCTGTGAAAAAACTGTCCCAGGACCTCGACAAATTGAGGGACGATGTATCTGATTTATCCAGCTCCTCACGTGTACCAACACGCGTCTCAGCTATTAACAAAAGACGTCCTATTGTTCAAGAGAGGAGATACAGAAGGTATACGCCACGGGGTACCCTATGGTTTTACCTGCTGGATCACGGAGAAGACATGACAAAGTGGGATGGAAAACCTACTTCAGCTTTGGAGGAACGGGTGAGTGAACTGAAGAGGGGAGCAAGGGCCAAGACTGATCGTCCCATGAGAGCTACGGCTTCAGTCTCTGGTGAGCAGTTTCCCAGATGGAGTGGAAGAGCTGATTTTACTCCAGCTCCTGTGATAACGAAGAATAATCCCTTTCAACACGACTTAAGTGTCCAATGCTGTGACGACCATTAGAGGGGCCCTGCCTCCAGCCAGGTGGAGGTAGGGGACAATCGGATTTACTGGACTGTGTGGATCAGATGGCCTGGCACATCAGTCCCACAGAAGTATAAGGCTCTAGTAGATACCGGTGCACAGTGTACCCTGATGCCATCAAGCTGTCAAGGGGTGGAACCCATCTATATTTCTGGAGTAACAGGAGGATCCCAAGAGTTGACTGTGCTGGAGGCTGAAATCAGCCTGACTGGGAGGGAGTGGCAAAAGCACCCTATTGTGACTGGTCCAGAGGCTCCATGCATCCTCGGCATAGACTACCTCAAGAGAGGGTACTTCAAAGACCCAAAAGGGTACCGGTGGGCTTTTGGTATTGCTGCTTTGGAGACTGAGGAAATTGAGCAGCTGTCCACCTTGCCTGGTCTCTCAGAAGATCCCTCTGCTGTGGGGTTGCTGAAAGTTGAAGAACAACAAGTGCCAATTGCGACCACAACAGTGCACCGGCGGCAATATCGCACCAACCGAGACTCCCTGATTCCCATCCATCAGCTGATCCGTAGACTGGAGAGTCAGGGGGTGATCAGCAGGACCCGCTCACCCTTCAATAGCCCCATATGGCCAGTGCGAAAGTCTAATGGAGAATGGAGACTAACAGTAGACTATCGTGGCCTGAATGAAGTCACACCACCATTGAGTGCTGCCGTACCGGACATGCTAGAACTTCAGTATGAACTAGAGTCAAAAGCAGCCAAGTGGTATGCCACGATTGATATTGCCAATGCATTTTTCTCCATTCCTTTGGCAGCAGAGTGCAGGCCACAGTTTGCTTTTACTTGGAGGGGTGTCCAGTTCACTTGGAACCGACTGCCCCAGGGGTGGAAACACAGCCCTACCATTTGCCATGGACTGATCCAGACTGCACTGGAACAGGGGCAAGCTCCAGAACACCTGCAATACATTGATGACATTATTGTGTGGGGCGATACAGCGGAAGAAGTCTTTGAGAAAGGGAGGAAAATAATCCAAATCCTGCTGAAAGCCGGTTTTGCCATAAAACGGAGTAAGGTCAAGGGACCTGCACAGGAGATTCAGTTTTTGGGAATAAAATGGCAAGATGGACGTAGACAGATCCCCACAGATGTGATCAACAAGATAACAGCAATGTCTCCACCAACTAATAAGAAAGAAACGCAAGCTTTCTTGGGTGCAGTGGGGTTCTGGAGAATGCACATCCCAAATTACAGTTCGATTGTAAGCCCTCTCTATCATGTGACCCGGAAGAAGAATGATTTTAAATGGGGCCCTGAGCAGCAACAAGCCTTTGAGCAAATTAAACGTGAGATAGTTCATGCAGTAGCCCTTGGACCAGTCCGGACCGGGCCAGATGTAAAAAATGTGCTGTACACTGCAGCTGGGGAGAACGGTCCTACCTGGAGCCTCTGGCAGAAAGCTCCAGGGGAGACTCGAGGTCGACCCCTCGGCTTTTGGAGTCGGGGATACAAAGGATCTGAGGCCAGCTATACCCCAACTGAGAAAGAGATACTGGCAGCGTATGAAGGGGTTCGAGCTGCTTCGGAAGTGATTGGCACTGAAGCACAGCTCCTCCTGGCACCCCGGTTGCCCGTGCTGGGCTGGATGTTCAAAGGCAGGGTCTCCTCTACACATCATGCAACTGATGCTACATGGAGTAAATGGGCTGCACTAATTACACAACGAACTCGAATAGGAAATCCCAGTCGTCCAGGCATTCTAGAAGTCATCATGGACTGGCCAGAGGGCAAAGATTTCGGAATGTCACCAGAGGAGGAGGTGGTGCGTGCTGAAGAGGCCCCACCATATAATAAACTGTCAGAAAGTGAAAAGCAGTATGCCTTGTTTACTGATGGCTCTTGCCGTATTGTGGGAAAGCATCGGAGATGGAAGGCAGCTGTATGGAGTCCTGGACGACAAGTTGCAGAAACTGCTGAAGGAGAGGGTGAATCGAGTCAATTTGCCGAGGTGAAAGCCATCCAGCTGGCCCTGGACATTGCTGAACGAGAAAAGTGGCCAGTACTTTATCTCTATACTGACTCATGGATGGTGGCAAATGCCCTGTGGGGGTGGTTGAAGCAATGGAAGCAGAGCAACTGGCAACGTAGAGGTAAACCCATCTGGGCTGCTGCACTGTGGAAAGATATTGCTGCCCGGGTGCAGAACCTGGTGGTGAAGGTACGTCATGTAGATGCCCATGTACCCAAGAGTCGGGCCACTGAGGAACACCAGAACAACCAACAAGTGGATAAAGCGGCTAAGATTGAAGTGGCTCAGATGGACTTAGATTGGCAACATAAAGGTGAATTATTTTTGGCCCGGTGGGCCCATGACACTTCAGGCCATCAGGGCAGAGATGCAACATATAGATGGGCCCGTGACCGAGGGGTGGACTTAACAATGGACACTATTGCCCAGGTTATTCATGAGTGTGAAACATGTGCTGCAATTAAACAAGCCAAGCGGTTAAAGCCTCTTTGGTATGGAGGACGATGGTTGAAGTATAAATATGGGGAGGCCTGGCAGATTGACTATATCACACTGCCACCAACCCGCCAAGGCAAGCGCCATGTGCTTACCATGGTGGAAGCAACCACCGGGTGGCTGGAAACATACGCTGTGCCCCATGCCACTGCCCGGAACACTATCCTGGGCCTTGAGAAACAGATTTTGTGGCGACACGGCACCCCAGAGAGAATTGAGTCAGACAATGGGACTCATTTCCGGAATAACCTTATAGATATTTGGGCCAAAGAGCATGGCATTGAGTGGGTATATCACATCCCCTACCATGCACCAGCCTCTGGGAAAATCGAACGGTACAATGGGCTGTTAAAAACTACACTGAGAGCGATGGGTGGGGGAACTTTCAAGCATTGGGATACACATTTACCAAAGGCCACCTGGTTGGTCAACACCAGAGGATCTGCCAACAGGGCTGGCCCAGCCCAGTCAGAACTTTTACATATTGTAGAGGGGGACAAAGTTCCCGTGGTGCATATGAAGAATTTGCTGGGGAAGACAGTCTGGGTTATTCCTGCTTCAGGTAAAGGCAAACCCACTCGTGGGATTGCTTTTGCTCAGGGACCTGGATATACTTGGTGGGTAATGCAGGAAGATGGGGAAGTCCGATGTATACCTCAAGGGGATTTGATTTTAGGGGAAAACAGCCAGTGAACTCAATTGTATGCTGTTGCCTGCTGTGTAATGCTTTTATAGCCCATCAACTAGATGTCTCCAGGTCACCAGCGTCTGGCCCTGACTTCCCTCCAGCCATCATCCCAACAGAGAATGAACTTGGAACATCATGGATCGGATGGACTCGGCAGCATTATAGGGATTGGTCCATGCACTAAGAAAATGATTTTTTTCCTCTTGGTCTGTATGTATATGGATGTATATATGTGGGAGAGCGATGGTGTATTGAAAATGTGGGATCTGAGCACGACGTGAATGGTATGGAATAAGGGGTGGATAATGTCCTGGGTTCAGCAGTAGCAGTCATGTTTTTTCCTTTGTGTTAACTGGTGCAGTGCTGTGTTTTGACTTCTAGTTTTGAGAACAGCGTTGGTGAAGCCGATGTTGTCGGTTGTTGCTAAGTGATGTTTACCCTGACCAAGGACTCTGTGAGGCTCATGCTCTGCCAGGGAAGAGGGGAAGCTGTGAGGAAGCAGAGACGGGGCGCCTGACCCGGGCTAGCCGGGGAGGTATTCCATACCACAGCACGTCATGGCCGGGGTGGGGGGTAACTGGGAGTTACCCGGAAGGACAGGAGCTTCCGGGTGGAACTCGTTTTCTTGGCCGGTGGTATCGTATTCTCTTCCCTTGTTATTTTCCCTTATCATTGTTTTAGCTGATAGTAGCGGTGGTGATTTTTTGCTGGACTGTTCTTGTCTCAACCCGTAGGAGTTGCACTCTCTCGATCCGACTCCCCGTTCCTCCGGGAGCGGGGAAGGGGAGAGCCCCGGTGCAGGGAGGGGGAAGGAGACGAACACGGACCTTGATTGTTGTCAGCTCGGCACCACTCACTGGGAGTGAGTGAACAAGTTACCTGACTGGGTTTAAACCACGACACCATCGTTGTGACAACACCAAGCTGACAAATTCTGTTTCCTTCTATGAGGGGGTTACAGCAGTTGTGGATAAGGGATGTGATTGATGTCACCTACATGCACTTGTGCAAGGCAATCGACACTGTAATGCATCCTTGTCTTTAAACTGGACAGGCATGGATCTGATGTGTGGACCACACTGTGGATAAGGAATTGGCTGGATGGTTGCACTGAAGCAGTTGTGGTCAACAGCTCAATGCCCAAGAGAAGACCAGTGACAAGTGATGCTCCTCGGGGGTTAGTACTGGGACCAGCTCTACTCAGCACCTTTCTTGGAGATATGGACAGTAGGATTGAGTGCACACCAGCAAGTTCACTGAGGACACCAACCTGTGTGGGGAGGTCAACATGCTGGTGGGAAGGGATGCCATCCAGGGGGACCTTGACAGACTTGAGAGGTGGGCCAGTGCAAACGTGTAATTTAACAAGCCAAGTGCAAGGCACCTGGGTCAAGGTAAACCCAAGCACAAACACAGGCTGGGAGGAGGCTATATTCAGAGCAGCCCTGAGAAGGACTTGGGGATTTTGGTTGATCAGAAGCTCAATACAACCTAGCAATGTGTTCTTGCAGCCCAGAAAGCCAACTGTATCCTGCGCTGCATCAAAAGTAGCAGGTTGAGGGAAGTGATTCTTACCCTTCTCTTGTGAGAACCCACCTAGAGCACTGCATTCAGCTCTGGGGCCCTCAACACAAGGATGTGGACCTGCTTGAGTAAGTCCAAAGATCTGGAGCTGTTGGAGGTCAAAAGAGGGCCATGAAGATGATCAGAGGACTGGAACACCTCTCCTGTGAAGACAGGCTGAGAGACTTAGGCTTGTTCAACCTGGAGAAGAGAAGGCTCCACAGGGACCTTACAACAGCTTTCCAGCACCTGAAGGGGGCCTGCAGGAAAGCTGGAGAGGAACTTTCATACAAGGGCATGTAGCGATAAGGCAAAGAGTAATGACCCTAAACTGAAAAAGGAGAGATTTAGATTAAATATTAGGAAGAAGTTCTTTACTGTGAGGGTTTTGAGGCAGTGGCAGAGATTGCTCAGGGAAGTTGTGGCTGTCCCATCCCTGGAAGTGTTTAAGGCCAGGTTGGATGGGGCTTGGACCAACCTAGGTTAGTTGAAGGTGTCCCTACCGATGGCAGGGGGGCTAGAACTAGATGATCTTAAAGGTTCCTTCCAACCCAAACTATTCTATGATGTTACGATTCTAATAACTTTTGAGGAAAGTAAAATATCCTTTAAATTTTCAGCAAGACCAAGTCTTCCTCTATCAATGAGTTTTTCCAATGTGACAAATATTAAAGAGCTTGAAACTTTTTTTTCAGGCTGTTTTATTTTAACAAAATTAACAAAATGGTAATTTTAGATAGGTAAATTTCATTTTGATCATTACTACAGTGATACAGATGCCTTTCAATGAATCTTCAGGAGACAAAATATTTTGTCATAGCATAAATTGTTCTTAAAAAGTAGCTCTAATAAGTTTTTGCTAACATTAACATATACCTAACGTATATGTAATCACAGAGAGGTTTTCAAATACGGTACATGAATAATAGCATTCTGTGGTCTTTGTGTATGATTTCATAGTGAATTTTTTTTTTCCCCGAGAGTAAAAAAAAAAAAAAAAAGCGGTGTTCATAATGCTTAATTGCAAAATGGGATAGAGAATTGTGAAATTATTTTTAATGGAATCCACTTGATCATTTTTAGGAAATACTTACCCATTATTGTTATTATTATTATATTATTATAAGCCTGAAGCTTATACCTTGATTGTGACCCAGTGTCTAATTAAATTTAAGACAACAAATGTATTTCAGTGAATTAAGGGTTATTATTTTTTTAAGTTCCTTGATGACATTTTGATCTAAGTTTTAGAAAATCTTGCAGTGTTCCACTTACCTAAAATCTTGCCAAGTGTGAGAGACTTAATTGCATTGAATTCTGTGCCTGAAGTCAGAAAAAACTTCATTCTTTCATTCTGGTTAACCTGTAGAATGGTTCAGTGAAGAGTAAAGTGGTGTAATGGGGCAGATATTAGTCAAAGTTTGCAAAAAAGCAGATATAATCAAGGTTAAAAATGAAAGGAGCTGAGGGCAGCATTTGTTAGTTATAGTATAAAAACTATTCCAGAAATAGATGATTAGCTTCATCAGATCACTGACTATAGCTGCAATACTTCTTAAGCATCCCACTTAATAAACCTTTATTTATATTACTGGTTTGTCTGATTCTTTCTTTTTCATCTATGAGATGAATAAATGTAGTAAGCCTTCAAAAACATGAAAAAGGTTCTTTTCATTAAAAAAGGCTTTCAACATTTAGTTCATAAAGATCAAATATCATACTGTAAATTCTCTGCCCCCAGGGTACCTATAGAACTACTTGTCTTCAAGCCTTGTATCAATGCATAATTAAGCAAACTCAGCTCTAGCCTCAAAATACTAACTTGTAACATCTAGGTTTTTAACATTATAATATTAAAAAATTAAGATTTCTTTACATGTTAGTATATAATATTAGCAAATCAAATCTTTCTATTTTATCATAAAATTTCTGCAAAAAATAACAAAAATCTTTTCCTTAATAGTCACATTGCTTTAATGTGAAAGGGTCCACAGAAAATAAGACAAATAAATAGGCTTAAATTAATTATCTAGATGTAATATAGTTTGATACGTAATTTGAAACAGAAACCAGAATGCAAGACCCCCCCCCAAAAAATCAGTAGTCATACGCATTTCATAAATGTTGAAAAATTAACCATCAAACAATTAATTGGATTTTCCTATAAAATTGTGATATATTGACCTTTTGGAATAGACAAAATTAATACCAAAGGGACTGCCTAATGTAGATTTTCACTGTACATCATAAGTCTTCTATCCTTTGCTTTATTTACTTAAGATACTAAAGTACAGTTTATCTGAGGTAATTGCTTTGTAACTTTTTACTTAATTTTGCTTGAGGTATTCTACTTTTTTAAGATAACCCACTTTGTGGTTTGTTTGTTGTTTTTTTTTTATCTAACTGAATTACCTCTACAAAGAGCATTTCCTCCTCTCTATCAATCTTCATGTGTTGCAGTTGTCCATCAGCCAGGCTTTTGAGACTGATGTTGAAGATATCAGGATCTTGATGGCTATCCAGCTTGTACCTGATCTGTAAACTTCCTACAGGGTTAAATAGGGCAAAAAGATTAGTACACTGCATATAGAACAGACAGTGCAGTTCATATACAATAGTAATATTGGAGGTAGGAAGTATTTGCAAAGAAAGCCATAAACTGTCACAATTCTCCAAAATTAGTTAATTTGTGCAGAGATTTTAATAAGTACTTTTATAATTCAGCTGAGAAAGGGTTGGTCTGATAACTCATATTAACGTGACTTATCAAATGGAATTCAGTACTGTAAAAGTACTGTTCTTTAATAGTGCTTACACTGTCTGGGCCTGTAAACTTCTGGCCATCTGCCATTTCACTTGGATGCAGTTAGCAACTTCTAGGTCACCTTCCATTTATTGTTAACACCCAGTGTACTGTCACAGACACTAACACACAGACTCTGCCACAACAGAACAAAGGCACAGCATAGCTTCCATGTCAGAGATTTCCTCTCAGCTGTAGCTAAACAGACTACAACTTTATACTCATCTTTCGGAAAGCAAGGCTCAGGCCATACCCAGGCCAGTCAGGAGTAAACCATGTTCCACCTCTCATGATGGGGAGGATGCTAAGGTTATTCTACATCCAAATCTGTATTTGGGAAAGCACAGAACCTTCTTTGAGCACAGAACCAGTGTGACTGCAAAGTCTCTGATAAACCCAAAGATTCACCTCAGTCTGTGAGGTTTTTTAATTAAATAAAAAAATTAATAAAAAGATCTAGACATAGAAGAAAGAATGAAAAGAAAGATATAACTAACACCCGATGTTCAGCGTAAATTGAAACATCAATTATGTTATGTGTATTTTCACAGCAGTGTATATGTGTATGGTCATAGGTATATAAGTAGCTTATGAAACTACTTGAATGTAATGACCCATTTAATTTGGAAATGGATAATGCACTTTCAAAATGTATTTCATTATTTAACATGAGAATGTCAATTAACATGGTGAGTGAGTAGCAGACAGATCAATCTTTTGAGTTTCATTTAAAAACTTTTAAAAAATATTCTACTGTATTTCTAGAGAATTTCCAGAAATAACTACTTCTGCCAACATGATAAAAATCAGTAGTAAAAATTGAAACTACACTAGAAGGAATGTTTTTCATGTGGAAAACACTGCTTAGTACAGCTGAAAAATAAATGTATCATTCAAAGTAACAACAGAACAATGCTTAGTTTGTGATTCAGGTCTGGCAATCAGGGTTGGCAGCTATGATGTTTATTTTTGTTTCCAGATGACATATCTGAACACTCACCATTTCTGGTGAGAATGACTGAGAGGTATTCCTTGTAGAATGAGCTGACATAGAGCAGTAAGCTTGGTGTCCGCGTTGTTCGGAAGGCAAACGTAATTACTTCTCTGTTCAGTGTCATGTCAGCATAGAAAGAAGAAGCGTGAGAACTGGAATTTTTAGCTAAGGTGTAGTATTCTTGAAAATTGTATGTGACAGAAGTGCCTGTCCCAAAATAGGCAGAGATCTCTGAAACAAAAAGTAATTAGATTTTTAAATATCATGCACAACAGGACTACCTCTGTTTTCTATTTATTTCTGCTACAGAAGAAGACAAAATGTATTCTTTATGATTGTAATAAAGCTGAAAATAAAATATAAATGGAACTAATATTTAGAACTATAGCAAAAAATAAGACCCAACATGGGCAGACCAAGACCAATAAGGTAAGTGTCTTAAATATCTGTTGTATGAAGTGCTTCTTTTTGTCTAGTTTTAGACACACTTATGGTTTTGGGTTTGTTGTTTGGGATTTTTTTCCCTTGTTTATCCATGTCCTCAAAACCAGTATGTTTTCTCTCATATGTATTATTCCTACAGGTTATCCCACACTTTCAGCAACAGGAGTCATTTTACCCATGCAAGTATAATAAACACAGATTGTGACCGTGAGCCTCTTCAGCTGTTTGCAGGGGAGGAGGAAAGGATCATTCCTCATTCAATGACATTAACACCACAGGTGAGCTAAGGTATGGAAGAACTTCACATGAGCCCTTCATACTTCTAGTGGCAGTGGTGGCTGGATAGATGTTATGCTAACTAATTTAGAGGAACATGGAGTTATGACATTTAAGCCACAAGGTACTGTGCATAATCCCTTTAATACATTGAGGAAGCAAATAATTTTTCACGGATTGGAATTATATTTAAATACAAAAAGTTCTAAATTTACATTCTTAAAATTAAAATTTGACAACTTATGGTCATAGAATCATAGAATGGTTTGGGTTGGAAGGAACCTTAAAGACCATCTAGTTCCAACCCCCCTGCCATGGGTAGGGACACCTTCCACTAGCCAATCTCCATGATGTTAATTAGATCATTTACCAGTATGACATCATCACCAAAGAATTCCTTTAAAATGGCTGAAAAACTAGGCTCAGCCCTGTTTTCACTTTGTTCTCATGATAAAAAGGATTTTACCTTCTGCATCTCATTTTCCAAATTTAGTCTTAGTTTTGAGATTGACTTACAAGACAGAAATTAAAAAATATTCATAAAGATACAGTCCATAACTTATAGTAATATTAAATAATCAAAGGAGTTGCATAACATTAAATAATGGTGCTAATCTCAGTTGGAATGATCCTGCTTTAAGCAAAATATGTTGACCACATCTCTAGAAGACAGTATTTAGCAAAACTTAGATTTTCTGAAAAAATGAGTTGAATGTTTCTCTACATTAGTGTAATACAAATATTTTACAAGCATTTAAGCGTCTCCTTAAACTGCTGTCAAGATCTTGTTCTGAACTGTATGGTCCTATTTCAATAACTGACAAAACTAAAAGACATGCTTGCCTTTTTTACAGAACGGCCCAGTATAAGCAGAGAAAGTGCAGTCACAGGAGAATCCACTGTATTTCTCTTTGCATTTTCCACCATTGTGACACAGTTTACCATAGCTGCTACAATGTCCTGGACAGCCTGGTTCAACTCCCGGTGTTATCTTTGCTCTCTCTTCCAGGTCAAGGGCCATTCCATTCAACTGTAACGAGCGAATGCATCCCAAAAATCCTTTCTGCCTGGATGCTGTTCCACCTGAAATAAATTCAAATGATCTTTAAAAAAATTAAATGCATTGATGTGCAAAAACGTCTTTATACTTTACAGCTCCTGAACAGTATATTATGGATTTTCAAGTTTCAAGCTTATGCATGTATAAATACTTATAAATAGCTTTAAAAGCATATCTGATTTGTTTTTTGTAAAGTAATTACAGCAAACACTTGAAGATTTAATGGTAAATAAGGATTTTGCACAGTAAGATACCAAGCAATGATGCATACTTCTATTAACTGACAAAGGATTAAGATGCAGAATTTGGGGAGGAGAAGACAGGAGAAGAGAGAAAGAGAAAAGGAAGAGAGGAAAAGAGAGGTGAGGGGAGAAAAAAGAAAAAGAATAGCAAAGAAAAAAGGAAAAATAAAAAAAAAAAGAAAAAAGAATAAAAGGAAAAAAGGAAAAGAGAAAAAATATAAAAGAAAGAAAGAAAAAAAAGAAAGAAACAAACAAACCAAAGAAAAAAGAGGATTGGAGAGTGATGAGCTGTACAGTTTTAACCTTTTTACATCCTCCTGGCTATTCAACTGATTTGTGTCTCTGTCCATCTGTGTGTCTTTTGGTATAGATCACAGAACCCCATAGTGTGTGGCCTGACATACTCTGTCCCATATTACAAGCTGTGTCCATTCTTGGATAACAGGAATGTTTATCCCTCTCACTACAGAAGAATAGCAGTCAGGATAAACCTGATACCAAGCAGATGTGATAAGGATACAGGGCAATCCTAAGGCTAATTTTTGCTTCATTTGTTTTTTCACTGTTTATTTTTAGGACACTTCCTGACCACTAGCATTTTTTTCATCCCGATTGCTTAGCAAGGTGTGCAATCTACATGCCATTTCTCTTGTCCTTTGTTGCACAACTTAATCATATTTCCCGTCACTTGCTCTCTTTTAAAAAGTAAAAGCAGAAAATACTGCACAATATGTAAGATTACAACTTATAATTCTCATGCATTTCAAATAAACTTCTGGTTTAATGTGGATTTCATACTTTTCTATTTCAAAGTTTGTAGAATTCTTGATGTTACATGGAAAATCTTGACATAGCTGTTCTTATTAACAGACATAATGGCACAAAAGCATCTAGCAATATGAAGATTTGATGTTATCTCTTCTAAAATAAGCATTTTGGTGGGAGATTCAGGCTTTTGTTCTGGCTTGTTTGGAAAACCAGAGTATACAAATCCAAGAAATACAGTGGTTTAGTCCAGAGAAATGTCATTCTTAATACATTAGTGACTGACTGATGCATGACTATGGCAGGTATTAGGTACCTGATGCTTGCTGTAGGAGACAACATGTAAGTAAACGAGTGAACATGTAAGTAAAGTGCCTCTGCTAATGCCATTCTTCAGATACCATATATTTCATTTTTCTCTAAATCCTTTCACTGGCTTGAGCAGACAATCCTGAGTCTGTACAAGCAGACTGTCAGAAAAAATAGTAAAACAGTAAATCTTACTACTCCCACCACTGAATAAAATTATATTTAATTGAAGAAATGAAAATATCTTATAAATAGTTTGGAGTTGTAAAAAGTTGCATTATCCAAAAGGCTTGTTCAACTCAAACACAAAATAAACTACACACCATATTAATCTACATGAGAGTATTACAGTCAATTGCAAAAACAGGTTACACCAGAAAACCCTTGCTTCAGTCATACCTAATCCTCACAAATTATTTTCAGGAAATGCATGACAAATTTTTCGAACGAATCACCATCATTTGTCATGTCACACTTCAAAAGCACTGTTTTATCAGAATAAAATTAAGCAAATAACATTTTTTGACAGTTCTGCTCCAAATTATTTCAAAATAATTGTACAAACTCATAAGGGATTTCAAGGTACACAGTACTATAATGAATGTTACTACATTTTACTCTGGGATCTTCAAAAATTTTCAGAGAGGAAAAAAGCACACAAATCCAAAAGCAAAACAGAATCACTCTTCTAATACAATTATTCTCCTAAACATTATATGAGAAAATGAGCCACACAGAATGCTTGTAAATAAATCAAAACAGTTTTTAAACTGTCAGCTCAATACAGGTGAATGCACTGAATTTGTAATGTCAAAATACGTCTCCATCTCCATGGATGTTTCAAAGAGACTCCCATCTCATCATAAAAACTCTCTTCAAAAGATTCAGTTGTCACCTTTTTGTCTTCTATTTTTTGCTTTTTTTCCACCATAACTAAGAAAGATTCTGTGAAATGAGTGCCTACCTACAAAAAGCTGGCTGTTGAGCTGCAAGCGAATATGCCCATCAGGTGGAGCAGTGTGAGACCTTTGAGGAAATTGATCTACTTGTAAGGATGCCTCTTTGATGTTTCTTTCGGCCTTCACGTAATGCCACTGGTTGTCATTTAAGGAAGTGAGTGATTGTACTGTAACTTCACTAGGTCCATTTCCAACATCAAATGAAAAAAGCACTTCAGAAGGAGCTAGAAAGAGGTCAGTAATAAAGGATATTTAAATTAGTTCATAGTCAATTGGTTCACAAAATCACAAACAGAACAAGTTAAAGTGTAGCCTACTATTTACTGGAGTAAGACTGACTTAGTGGAAAATCCTACTTCAGGAGGCCTACCCTCAAAGCTCATTCTTCACACTCGTTGACAGTGAGAACAATGATTCACTCACAGCATGAAAATCAAACCTTTTCTGGACATCTAGAAAGCATAGTAGTCAAGAAACAGTAAAATGTTCTAGCTTCATTATTTTTCAGTTTGGATAAATAGCATCTCTTGACTACATGCTAATTGGTTATCATTGTTAACCGTATTTAAATTATCACCACTATAATTCAATCGACATCTTCTACTGTCTGTTTTACTCACAGAATCTCTACAAATATCAGAGGGTAAATTTCAACACAGTTTCTAAGGCTATGTATAATGTGAATTAAATTGAGCAATTTCATCAGCAATATTTCACATTATATGGTTTTATAGTTGGCTTAGAAAATCATAACTAAGTCTTTGCAGGTCAAAATAGGTAGATGAAATAGAAGATTGAGAATTATGACTATCCTCCCTGAAACAGTTTCTTTCACATACTCAAAGACAATCATGTATGAAAATAGGTAATTCCGAAAGAAGGAATTACCACAATTTTTAATTACTAAGGGATTAATTAAATGACTAGAGGTATGAGAAGATTCCATGAATCTAGAAGAAAGGTTCCCATTTGTGTTATTGAACTCTGAGAGAAAAGCAACCAGTTTGGAGTGGTCAAGGGAAATAAATCAGCTTCAAACAACATTTTCAAAGATGCACTTGCTGATTTAAAAAAAAAAAAAAAAAATCAATTGTTTGGGTTCTTTTTTTCACCTTTAAAAGATACATTAGACTTTTTATAACAGATCCACTTTGGCCAACCTTTAGACTGAGTAATGCCACACACTTGCAATCCCTTAGACCCTGAATCTCGTTATTATAAAGCACTTTTCTGTAACAGATGAACCTGAGAGACAAATGTGAAATGATAAATACACCAGGCATTTGACTCACTACATAAGATAGGGCATAATGTGAGGTCAATTTTTAAACAGAATGCCTTTTATAATAACTGATCTCTTCTGCATAAAGATCATCAGTTTTATACAATAATAAGAAATACATTGTGTCTAAAAATAGTTTCTTAGTAAAATGAGTTTCAGGATTAATTTGTTTCATTTGGACAAAGTTGAGAGCTCAGTTTCCCCTTACTGAGGGTTAAAAGGAAAAAAACCCACAACACACAGTAGGAGAACAAAGGCAATAGAAACTCCATGAGACAGGGTAAAGAGAATTTCTGCTGAATGTTACCTTCTGTAGGGAGGTCTTTGTAATCCTCTAGATACTGTTAGAGTGAACTCTGAAAACACAAATTCTGCTTTGAACTCACTGAATGTTCCTATTAAATAGCATATCAGAATAACAGATCTTGTAAATAATGTTACTCTTCAGATTTTAAAGGCAAGAAATAATGTAATATTGAGTTTGAAATAACCACTGAAATAATGAATTATGTTAATATGAATAAATAAAACTAATATAATATTGAAAAAAGAGAATTAATCTCAGAAGTTCCAGAAATGAAGGGACAAATAGCAAGGATGGCCATATAGTCATCTGCTGGAGTGTCTGAACTTTGACCAGAAAATGTGAAAAATATATTCAATTAACTTTTTATAATATTTTTAATATTTCTGCTAAAACTAGCTAAACAGTAAATTGGAAGAAATTTAACATTTATATTCACAGTGGTAGAACCACCTGTGAAAGGTATGCCACAGGACATGGAGAGGGGCTGACTGAGTTCTAAAATTTGTCCTCCTGTGACAAAGGATTGATGCAAAGAGTGCTTAGGTCATTTCATGGATGGCAGAGGAGGGTACATCCAGGAGTTCTCTTCTGGTGCAAAAATATTTTGTGGGCCCTACCTAATTTGGTATTACTCAAAAATTTTCTGAACATTATAAATTTTCTGAACATTGAAATTTTCTGAACTTTTGTGGCTCTGATGATTTCATAGGCAGAACACAGCTATAGATTGGCAAAGTGGAGCAGAAGATGCAGTTGATGGTAATCATGGAGAGCGTTCAGTGTCTAGTGATTAAAATAACTAGAATGCACAGTCATTGAGAGCCATTCAGAGTATTAAGGTTAGACATTACATGAAGAAGCAGAAAGTGATTACCAAGTAATATGCTACAGAATACAAACCCAAGCACTTTCCATAAAGTAAACAACTGAATTTCACTTATCCTAGACAGTTAGTTAATAACTAGGGAAAAGATCAACAATTACTGACTATTGGACTCTTCAGAACTATTTCCAAAGCAACTGCAGAAGACTCTTCAAATTAATACACCATAGTGTTCCCAACCCTACGTCAAATTTCTATTTAAGTCATTGTTTTTAAATATGAAATAACCATTCAGTGAGCGCACAGTATAAAATAGTTACTCAGACTTTCAGCTATAGGATGTAACCTCCAGTCATATAAGTATTTAATAGGGTACTATTCAGAGTTGAATCGGTCTTGTTGCTTTCAACCACTTCTGCAGAATACCACAGGAACTCAGATAAAAATCCAAAGACTAGAGTTCTTCATAACTCTGTAAAAAAAACCATATCAAGTATTTTCTTCAAGATGATTCACTTCCTCTGTGTTTTAAGATACAGTTAGGATTCACACCTCCATTTTTGTAAAAACTTTCTAAAATACTATACACAAATGCACTGTGGTGTTTATAACTTCACTAAACAAACAACACTAAACTTCACATTTCTTATTAAGACTCTTCGGCAAAGTTAGACTTAAAGCTCTAAAGATCATTATGTCATAATGAAAATAATTAGATATAAAGCTTTAGAACAATCAATAAAGTGCTAAGAAGAATCATTGTGTTCACAAGTGTGGAATGCCAAATATTAATGGCACAATGAACTTTAAATAAATTCTAATATCCTTATCTTAAACATTGACATTTTCATTAACCATTGATTTATGTGGAACTATTAATAGAATATCAAGTGTAGGCTGGTGATTTACATTCAAATCTATTGTAAAAGATTATATGATGATGAAATCTAAATAACCCTATACAAAATGAAATGTTCAAGGGGATGTTTTTTCTTTTTTTCTTTTTGAGGGGGAAAAAGGAAAAGGTACTTGTGATGGAAAT
Organism: Pezoporus wallicus; assembly: GCF_028554395.1. Lineage (NCBI taxonomy): Eukaryota > Metazoa > Chordata > Aves > Psittaciformes > Psittacidae > Pezoporus > Pezoporus wallicus. Next base: position 151,357 of record NW_026636299.1, on the reverse strand, counting down.
TTCTATTGCTTATTTCTGACATTACACTCAGTGCAAACATGTGCAACTCTGTGTGCACTACAAACAATCCTACCCATGGTATGCAAAAATTTATATGCCTCTATATTCAATTAATTAAGATGTTTCTGGAAAGGAACAAATATCTCTACATGCTATACAATAATGAGATGAACTTTGTTTTTCTCAATGCTAAAAATACAGACCAGTTCAGCCTTTCACTTTCTCCCATCCTCACTTGTAACAAGTCATAGCAAAAACAAAAGTATACAGTAGTTTGGATGCTTATGAATGAATGGTACAAGTGACATGAGTTTATCTGCATATTATTATTCTGAAGAAAGAGCAATGCTTTTCTCCCAAGTTTCTGAATAAATTTACTTCTCAGAAGCATTCCTTTAATGATTCCATAATTCAACTGTTTATTTTGAAAATGGAAAATCATTTATCACTCAAGAATGTAATAACTGTTTCAGAGATTCTGCACCTAAGTGCTGACCTAGTACATTTTCTGTATTGCATTACACAGAGGTTATAGTGCTACTGTGTTTTCACCTGTTCTCAGGACTTTAACAGAAAGCAGCTCATACTCTTATTAAACATGGCAAAACCATTGTTGCAAACAGGGTATTTTTCAAATAAATCATTACAGTTTAAGATAACACAAACCAAACTGATTAACCATTATGCAATATTCTATCATTAAACTGGTACAGAAGAGCACAGTAGGTATTTCCCAGTTTGTTTCAAAACCTTAAAGTATTTGTATCAGCAAAAAACCCTAAAGCAAGCTGAATATTTCACTTTTAATAAAGGTGCATTAACTTTTCTATGGTTATTTTGCTTCATATGTTATTATATATATATATTCATTTCTACACCTCACTGGAACATAATTGAGTGTGATAACACAACAGATTTGTAAAAAAATAAGGAACTGTCTAATCCCAAGTTAAAAAAAGAGTTCTGAACTCTTACAGGCACCTATCAATTATAAGACTTTTTCATTTATGTGGCATTCAAATTAATCAATTTTTTTTTTAAATTACTTCATCCTTTTACACACTCTCCCTTTTAATAATGAATAATATAGTACTAAAGCATCAAGTCAGCTAAGATAAAAGCTTTAACTTTATGTTAGTCCTCTTACTGAATTTAGTGAGACATTTAATTTTCTCTTGTGCAACAAAAATTTATTCATATGTAAATGTCTAAAGATTTGGGCATGTACAAAGAAAAGAAGAAAAAAAAATAAAGATGAGAAAGCGTGACTAAGCTAGAACATTGTGCCACAGAAGGTATGAGTTTGATGTTGTGACTGAGTTAATCACCCACATGTAATGCTGGGCCTTAAAATCTAGAGGGAGAGAATTTGGTGGCAGGGATGCAGTGAGTAAGGGAAGGAAGAATAATCTGAGCATTCAGGGTCTAATTGCTGTTCTCTTAGGTTAAGAATTCTTTAGGGCAGAAATTATCTTTGAATAGATAGCTGTTTAGTTTCAGTGCTAGAATTTTTGGGGTGATTATAAAGCTCCAGTAGCAGTAGTAAAAGTAATAAAGCTAGAGAGCAGTTTTAAATATCCCCCCTTTAAGATAATTCTACTAAAAGTCAGTTATATTAACAGTGCTACTACTAATAATAGCAACAGTAATAGTAATATTTGTGTTACTTACAGTATAACTCTATCCTTATGAAATCTTGAATTCCCAGATTTTCTAAAAAAACTCCTGAGGAAGCAGTAGTTTTAAAGAAAAATGAGATATCTGCACTGAGCTCTCCATGGAAGGTGGGGAAATGCAGGTACGATGCCTCTGTGTTGAAGGATGCTGAATTCCAAAATGTTCCTGGTTATCAAAATGAAAGATTACGTGATAGATAAACAGTGTTATCTAATATTGCCAGTATAAGTTTTATAATCATTTAATCTAAGGGAAATGCCCAGGTGTAGGAAGGGGTTACATTGTTCAGAGAGTCTAACTTCTACAGAAGCCTCATGCTTAGTTTATAAAACAAAAAGTGGTAGTTCCTGGAGACACAGAAAAATGATTCAGCAAGAATAATTACTTTGTTCAGTTCAGGCAACCAAAAAAAACCAGTCAATGGGAAATAAAATGCCTGGCATTTCAGCTAGACAATCCAGTTACATCATGATGTATCCTTTTATGAAATAAACATTGGAGTTTTGAATGAAGCACTATACCTCCATTAGCTAGTATACACTGTAACTGTGACAGTATATTTCTCACATAACAAGTAAAAAAGTTTTGTTTTTGTTTTACTACATAGCACAAAGAGGCGGGATACAGCTCCTAGTAATTACTGTGGAAGAAATAATTAAATCTTTAGCTTTCTGCAGCTCAGAAATTCATGAGTTCTTGCTTACATGATAGATCCAATGTAAATAATTTTTACTTATAAAAAGGTTACAAGATCAAACAGATATTTCCCTGGTTTCATTTTTCTTTTAGCTGGCATTTAATCATAATTTTTTAGATTTCATGCTTGATTATTAAAAAGTTTATGGAAAATCTGTAACAACACCCTCTTCTAATAAGAACAATCTGCATTTATGGAGTTCAGCTAGGTACCTTGTTATTATTGCTGAATTCTTACAGATGTATCTGTACTTCTTTATTGAGCTATATTGCTCTCTAAATCAAATAAGGCATTCAGTACCTTTCTGTCTTACTTGAACAAGGCCATTGCACATTCTCCTAATAATCCTATGATCTGAGCCTAAATACTATACAAAATTGTGGTTTCTGCTCTAGGCACTCCCTGGTTTTAGTGGGGGGAGAATTTTTTAGTTATTTTTTCTTTAGGTTTCTCTCTGACCTGCAAAATCAAAATCTATGATACAGTGTGACATAAAGGACTGGTCCACAGCCCAGTGAAGTAAAATCAGTCCATTCACTAATTCCTCCTGACTTTTTAGCAGAGTTTTAATCAGGGTTCAGATCCCACACCTAGAAAAAGCTGCTTGGCTGTATGTTTGTGCTTATTCCGGTAATTCCTTGCTGTGACACCCACCATCTGGGAGTACTGCCAGACATCACAAGTTAGACCAGCTCTCAGGATAACTTTTACATGGCAGGGCAGAGCTGTGAATAGATGGCTCAGATTGTGAAAGTATAGCTTTGCACCTTCCTCTCCTTGCTGTCTGATGGGCTCCTTGGAGTTATCATCCTGTGCAAAATGCTATCGACTGAAAGCAGCAGCCTTACATATTGAGATCAATTTTAAGCCCGTGTTCCTCAACTGTTTCAGGTCATGGTTTCCATACAGCAAATTTCACCACAGTTATGACTCAAGTATATAATGGTGATTTAAAAAACAATGAGCTGGCTGTTACCAGTAATTCAAACACTGGGAAGTTTAATACTAGTAATTTCTACAAAATTGGTAAAACATTGCTAGTAATTAGAAGAGAGACAATAGCAGCAGTAACAGTCCAGTAATGATACAATTAGCTTCAATGAAGCATTTGAATGATCTCTGGGGGACAGCAGGGATAATAAGTTTTTTTCTCCCTCTATTAATTTCCTGTCTTATCTAGCTCTTCGTTTTTTCAGCTCTGAAAATTGTGTGATTTATGAATGTTAAGCTACGCTATTCTATCTAACCCTCTAAAAGGGTTAAATACCAAAGCAGCAAAAGTATATTATAATGTAACCTATGTAGGGATAAATCACGGGGGGAAAATAACTTCTTCAATTTACAGTATCAAGCTCACAGTCTCTTATTTATTTTTCTGGGACTGCCAAATGCCATGTAGTTAATAAATCAATAATATTTAGCATTTTATCTATTTTTAAAACTTCAGTCTTACTATGAGTAAAAAAAAAAAAAATTCCTCTTTGTTATAAACAAAACAGCAGCATACCTATATTGCAAAAATGACTTTCATTATTGGCATATAGCAGCTAGTTTTAGCAACTTAAAATTGTAAAGTGAAAGAGGGACAAATGAGAACAAGACAGATAATTAGCCACTTTGATGTTGCAAACATAATAAAAGTAACACTCAAAACAATTGTTTTTCTACAATTTCAAATTTTAGCAGTCTTCAGGTTTTTAATGAAAACTGAAATCTATTTATTACTTGTATCAATTCTTTTTGATATGTCTAAGTGTTGCAGCATCATTCTTTCAGTGTGAAACTCCAACATTGATAGTGAATGTTGAAGCAGAGAAAATAAAGTTATGTTGCCAAAAATATTTTTTGTATGTAATATTCTTACTAGTGTCCCTTTTCCCTAAACAAAAACCAAACAAACAAAAAACAAGTCTCAAATTGACATGACACATAAAATACTACACAGCTTTTACACACTGATATAGCTAAGGGATACTGCTGTTAATCTGGAGGTGCTTGCTGTGTTTTAAAAACAACCATAGTGATTGTAAAGATAACATTCAATGTACCTTTCATCTTTTCTATATTCTCCCTTTTAGAGAGATTTTGTGAAACACTTAAAAGGTACTGAGAGAACTTCCAGCAGAGTGTGCTCTTCTGTCTAAGAGCAGCTTCTGGTTTCTGGTACATTGACAGGATCCTCGAATTTCACTAGAATGTCACTGTGATCAGATTATAAATACACAGCAGTAATAATGTAGAAGGTTAATACCGTAGAAAGCATGCTCATTCGCAATTGCAGATTCCATTAGCCTGTCTGATCTACGCTACTGGGTTATCTGATCTAATGTAGCAGTAGATGATGAGGATTTTCCCTCTTTGATTTTGTCTTTGGTCTGCTCCTACCTCCTTGGTGTCTTAAACTGACATTTAACTTATGTGATCATCTGTTACCTGCATTTGGTTGGTTGGTTGGTTGGTTTGGTATTCTGTTTTGTTTTGGGGTATGTGGGGTGTACGTAATGTTGTATGCGTGCTTCACTATACTGTGAAAAACCAAGCAGCAAAATCATCACTACCTATTATGTTTTAGTTACATCTATTTCTTTCCATATTTCCCCAAAGTTTCTGTCAGTTTTGCTACACACAAAAATTTCACTTCCTAGAGTGCAGCAGAGAGCAGGCCAAAATTACGGAGCTGCACAAATTACTTCTTCAAAAGCTATTCTCCTAATATTATGAAGTCTGACCAGCTGGCACCTGTTTGCCTCTGAGGATGTGTAGAGTTCAGCTGCCCCACCTATATCACTGCTTCCAGCTCTGCTACATTGCTTATTATAAGATTCATAGATTAAAAGACTAGAAGGCACAACTGAAATAATCTGATTTTACCTCTGATATGCTAGAGAATGTATAGAAATTCCCTGATTTAATTCATGTTTGTAAAAGAGTATGTAAAACAAATATTTAATCAATTAAATTTTAATTTGTCCATTTATGGGAAATTCACAAATGCTCTTACTATCTATTTTTATGTGTATTTATGTCTGCATATACACTCAACCCACTGGCCTAACTTCAAATCCTGACCACTGGATCTTTTTCTGACTTTCTCTCCTGCTTTCAAGAGCATTATTTGAAAGTTCTTGCTCTGTGGAACTTCATTTAAGTTGAGCATATCATTTCAGATTTTGCCTGAATTAAGTGAAGATATTTAGCTTAAAAGACTTTCAATAAAAAGCGCATTTCAACTTCTTTAAATCCTTAAATCTTACATCCTTTTTATATAGTGTAAAACTAAGAAAAGACTTGTATTAAACTTCTTGATCATACAGGAAATAGTAAAGAGGATCAAAATAATGTTGATTACACTGAGGTTGGAGCAAAAATAGATCAAAATTATACAGCTAAGTAAGAAGAAGCAAAATTACTATATCCAAAGCTAAAATTATTATATCCAAAGCTCACATTATTTTTTTTTTATTTAAATGTGGAACTGGGAATTCACATTGAATGGATTATCTGATCACATTTATCTGTTTGTACTATTATTTTGCAGTTGAATTTGTGGATCTCCCCCTATTTTTATTATTTTTTATTCAACCAAGTATATGACACTCCTCCAAAAGTCTTACTAGATTCTAATACCACTCCATCAGTTTGCCTTTACCACTACAGAAGTTCCTCAAAAGTGTGGCCAAATTTACTGTAAATAAACTCATATTGAAGGATATATTATCTTTAAAATGCATTGTCCTATCCTTATATTCAGTTTCATTCAATTAAGATCTGTACCATCAATTCTATTTTTGGGCCAAGAATCAGTCTGATATTAACAGATTATAATTACCTGCTGATCACACATAATTTTGGACCATTAGGTTTCAGGATATATCTGTATGTCCTAATAGGTATTAGAAATTCATAGTAATTAATGGGAGTATTTTCAGTCAATTCTTGCAGGGAAAAAAACAACAAAAAAACCCTTGAATGGTGTGTTTTTTCTAAAAATCTACTCATACTAAGTAAAGCTCTTTATTACACTTTATCAACATGTGGCTTTTTTCTTGAATAATATAAAAAATAATAGAGATGCCTTTTTTATTTTATTTTTTTTTAATGAAAACCATGATATATCTATTAGTGCTCCCAAATTTCTTTTGTCCTCTTATACTTCAAAGTCTTACCTGTTACCCTATTCAGCTGGTATAGGTAAACTCTATTCTTAACTTTCACTATATTTAGATATATTTTTATAATCTGATACCAGCAGTGCTGGCATGCAATTTATTAGAATATTATATTGTTCCACAGAAAAGGAAAATACAGTGATATATTTTAAATGTTAAAGAAACAGGTGAGTGCTACTCACATGTGTACAGACAAGTGTCACCAAACCGTATGGCCTAATTTATCTAAATGGCCATATTCCTGTACAATGTTTCTACTTCCATTCACCTTGGCATCTTAGAAATAAAGATAGCTAACTATCACAAATGCAGAGAAAAATCATTATTATCATGGAATCATAGAGTCATAGAATGGTTTGGGTTAGAAGGAACCTTAGAGATCATCTAGTTCCATCCCCTGCCATTGGCAGGGACACCTTCAACTAGCACAAGTTTCTCCAACCCCCATCCAACCTGGCCTTAAACACTTCCAGGTATGGGGCAGCCACAATTTCCCTGAGCAACCTGCGCCACCGCCTCGAAAACCTCACAGTAAAGAACTCCTTCCTAATATCTAACCTAAATCTCCCCTCTTTCAGTTTAGGGTCATTACAGTTTGTTCTGTCACTACATGCCCTTGTATGAAAGTCCCTCTCCAGCTGTCTTGCAGGACCTCTTTAGGTTGCTGGAAGGTTGATGTAAGGTCCTTGTGGAGCCTTCTCTTTTCCAGGCTGAAAAAGCCCAGTTCTCCCAGTCTGCATTCATAGAATAGGTGCTCCATTCCTCTGATCATCTTCATGGCCCTCCTATGGACTTGATCAAATAGGTCCATATTCATATCTGGATGGAACTTTGTACATTAAAAAAACCCTCTGGTGGTATTGCTTTTGCTATTATTTTTCTTTTATTTTGTTACTTTTTCCTGATTTGTTCTAGCAAATATATAGTTAGCCTTTCTAACAAAACACTTCATTGAAGTGAGTCAATCCATAAAACCTAACAAAAAGAAACAAGTACAGAAATGCAATGTTAAATAAAAGAGTCAAAATAAAAAATGTGCAATGAAGAACAGGCAACTTCCTCTGGACTACAATGATACATGATTTCTTAGAAGCACCAAATGAAGTAACTCTGACTCTGAAACTTAGCCAACAGTGGTTTATGAGAATTCACTTAAAAAAATATTTATGGATCTGCCTGATTCTGTTGTAGGCATAAACAATTATTTTAATCTCTAAATAGATTTCCTACAAGGACTACATTATTGACGCATTTAGAATTTATGATCTTTCAGTTTCAAATCATTTAGTGAAGTCTAATTGTACCACAAATGCAAGTAAACCTTCTCCCATACTTTTGCATATGGTATGCCAGTGAGCAGTTCAGAATAACTTATGTCTTCCAGAAAGAATAAAAAACGTGCTTAATAAAAGAATATACTCTAGGAAGTAGAATTGTATAATTTAGTTGTAGAGAGTGAGAAAAGCAGAAATAAGCAATAATCTCTCTGGAGAGTTCTCAAATCACACTTGTGAATCCAAAATGATACCTTTTTGTTTGACAGCACTTATGAGAAATGGGTATTTTCTACTAGATCTTTTTTGTGTTCTCCACCTATCCAAAGGTGAAAAGAAAATAAATGTCATTAACAGTGAATTTAATTAGGCCCTCATGGTTGTCTCCAACCTCAGATTAGAAAAAAAGTCTTAATAAACAACTGCTTCTTTCCTGAAGTTTCAAAGTGCTATATTACTGCCAATCTTACAAGACAGTTAAGACTTCACCAGTTTCAACCACTGTGAAATTTAACATGTAGAGCTCAGAAACTGCTACAACTACTATACATTTTCTGGAAAATGAAACACTAATTTTCTTCATAAAAACCATTGCTGATATATAAAAAACAGTGCAAAAAATTCCAGCAAGTTGTACACTCAGTCATTTGCAGTATAATGATTAAAATTATAAGATAGAATACTTATTTTAATACATATAATTATGTTGTATATAATAAAGTGTATTAATATAATTTTATATATATATTATGCATCAGCCATTACATATGCTATAGTCCATATTATCTGTCATTTTAACATAAGTCATGTAGAATGATATAGTGTGCTAAGTATAGAATATAAATAATTTATTATATGTTACATATGATATGAAATATGTTATGACTTCTGCATCAGATTATACGACACTTTAAATTTTTATATTGTATTATGTATTATCATACAATCAACATTTTTACTCAACAACCTGCACTTTGGTTTTATGCAAAAATTCTATGACTTTACATTAATATTTCCTTCAGAAATTTCTCTCAAATTTTAGTCCCTACCTCCCTGAAAGCATGGCATCTCTTATTATCTTTGTCTTTATGATATAAACAGCTGAGAAATATTGCACTATTGCTGTTTTTATTTAAAAATCAAAGTGAACATTCCTTTTAAAGTTTTTACTGTTATTACCATTAACTGTTATATTCTGCAATGTCTTTTCACTGAGATTATTTTAGTTCCAAATTTCTGAAGTTAAATTCTATAATGTAGTCTCTGACATTCAGACTCAGTTCTTGTGTTTGTACTCATGATACTTTAGAGTTCTCTATTGCAGCTTGTCTAGAAACACAGTTATCCTTTAATATCAGTGTGAAATTTTGCCACAATTCAATCACTCAGAAAAAGCAAACATCAAATAAAGGCAGGGAGGTCAATGGGTGTCAGAACTGTCTGTATGTTTTAATGACTCACCCGGGGAAGCTAGTTGGCTTCCACATTTCAAGATTTGTGATAATTGGGGTCAGGTTATGTAATTAATTATAGTTGGGAACTTGGTGAGTAATGAAATGGAAATTTTGCCCACTTCTTAGTACTACAGAAGCTGCAAAAACTTCTGTTTCATCACTGTCATTATCCCTGTTTTTATTGCCCTTGGCCACAATGGAGGCCCGCTGCATCATAGGCTGTATGAGCACGGTCAGTCAGTTCAGAGAGGTGGTTATTCCCCTTTACCCAACACTTGTAGATAAAATTTACACACTGCCTCCAATTTTGGGGCCTACGGTACAGGAAAAACATTGATAAACAGGAATGAGTATGAAAGAGGCCACTAGGATGTTCAGGTCTGGAGCACTTTTCCTGACTTTCAGGCTGAGGTACCTGGACTGGTTCAACCTGAATGAGGGATAGCTTACTGGGGGACATGACAGCAGCCCCCAAAACCTAAGGTAAGATTATCAAAAAGATGGAGCCATGCTCTTTGCACTGGTGCAAGATGTGAGTATCAAAAAAAATGTGTATAAGTTGAAACAACAGTATTTCAGGCTTGATTTAAGTAAAAGGAATTCTCCACAACAGACAAGAAGCGGAGCAGGCTGCCAGGAGATGTAGTGTATGCTGCATCCTTGCGGGCTTCAAGGTCCAATTAGACAAAGCCCTGAGAGAGCTGGTCCGAGCTCATGTCTGATCCTGGTTTAAGAAGGAGACCTCATTAGTTCCTTCCCACTCTCAATTATACCATAATCCTATATCATAACACCATGATTGACCAGTTCTTTGGTAGGTAGGATAAATGATGAGCTCACAATCTGATGTCAGACAAGTGATTAGGAAGCACCTAACAGGGTATTTTTCATGTCTTACAAATTTCCATTAAAAAATTAGAATGCACTGCTGTAAGACACATCTGTTACAAATCTTCCAGCTATAAATTTCCCTGAAAAGCCACAGGAATGAAAGCAGAGATAGCATAAAAATAAATACATTTGTATTTGTATTTATTTATCTATGCAGTATCCCGAGTGAACCTAAAAGTACAGATAGGCACTTTTAATTGGAATTCATTTCCTGTTAATCATACGGCTGAAGAAATTTGTAAATCAAACACATAATATTATTATGGAGAAAAATCACATAATGAATAAAAATAGATACTACAGCAGTCATAGAATTTTGTGCATTAATTTACAATTGAACTTAAACCAAAATCTGTTTCCTTTGCTGACAAATAATGAAATCAGAAATGTCATTACAAATATTCACTAAGGTACCAGTTTTGCTCCACTTGTCTCATTATCTTTAAGCAGTTTCTTCACACATATTTTCCTGGTTACTTCATACAGGATGCATATGCTTTATGTTTTGAATTACTGTATAACTTCCCAAATTTTAAATTCTTGTGTGGAGTTGAAACTTTGCTCATAGGTATTGCATATACTGGACTCATCTCCTGTAGTATACTTGGATTAATCTCCTGTAGTATAGTTTTCACAGTTATGCAAACACTCAGAGGAGTTAATATGTATAAGGTTGGGTTATGGAAGCATGCATATCTAGTGAAGGGTATGTTCCCAATATACGATAAGCAGTTATGAATTCCCCTTCATGTAATGCTTTATTGATAACTCAAATTGTATAAATACACTGTACTCAAAATATCTGTTTGAACACTATGAAATTTCTGTCTTTAATATTGATATGTATCATTGACAATATATTTCTACAATTCTGCTCTGGTTTGCACTAGACCATGGCATTTTGTCTTTTTCGTTTCTAATTACTAAAGGAAAAGGTTGAAATATTTACAAAAGTGTATCTGAGGCTGCTTTTCAAACAACATTTACAATTACTGCTATCAAAATCAGTTTTTGCTTAGCAAAACTCTGCAGTTGTTACTTACTGTCACCACGGCAAAGCAAAGGCCCCAGTTTGTAAGCTGCTTCAGAATTTGGTCTGTCAGTATCTGTGATCACAATTTCAGTCACTGGTAGATGATCTTTGTAGGAAAGGAATCCAGTATCATTAGTCCTGAAAAAGTAAAAAGAAAGATATGTCTCCTAAATGTTTCTGACAAATGTGTCATTATCGTTAACACATTGCTTGGAAAAAGGAAAGAACCACATTCTGACTAAAGCGTTGCATAATTCTACAGGTAATACAAAAAACTGTGATCACAGACCTATGCTTTGGTATTGATACTGTGTTCATTTGACAGGACTGAAACAAATTAATGATAAGTGGGCAGATTTTTGGCTGCACTTGTCTGCATAACCATAGGAGAACTCTTTTTGACATAAAGGGGTACCTGACTGGCTGCTCAAGCTAATGTATTTACCTGTGTCAGTGATTTTATGTTGCTAAGGACATACTGTGTCTATAATTCGCTTTCTCTTCATTATGGAATAGTAAATGGCTTACTACAACTTTTAAATAAGTCTAAGGGATTTGGTTCCTTTTTTCTGTTTTCATTTTGACAAAACTTAAAAAAAAAATACAAAATTACAAAGTCATGTCTAGTGTACAGGAAAAGCAGCATATGCTATAAATATGTAACTGTCATGAAAGGAAATACACAACCTAGCACTCAGAGCACACATACAGTACTTGTAATCTTAGATCAAATTCCTTGTTCAAAATCTCTGGCAATTTAGTGTCAAAACAGAATATAAAACTTTCACAAACACCAGTTTTGGACCTAAAATTGCTTCTCCTGAAGGCCTGAAAATATTCAATCACTCAGGATCATTCTGGAAAATTAAATTTGTCCATTCAATCTATTTATAGTTGAATCTTCCTTTTAATCGGCAAAGCAAATACATCAGAGACAACAGAACAAACTCAGAGAGGGGAGTCAATCTGGAACTCACACTGCTCAGAGATTAAACACAAGACACAACTCATCAAGCAAGCCACCATGTTTCTCTGGGAATGTAGCTAGGCTTAGCAATCCCCTTTCTCAGTATATCCTGCACTAGGACTGAGACAACATGACGAGAGTCCATCCTTATGCTGAATGAAATTAGAGATTTCCCCCCACCATGTCCTTCCTCCTTTTACTGACAACACCATATTTCTGCTGCTTACAATTTCTGTTTATGTGTCTTGGACACAGTGCAAAAAAAAGTGTACATTTTTTTTTCCATGAAAGATTTTTTCTCCATGAAACATTCTTTCTTAAGTGAGAAATGCAAAACATTTTTTTAATTGGATTTTTTTATGAGATGAGATACTGCAGATTTCTAATTTAAAACTGAAAAAAGACCTCAAAACACTAAAAAAAAAGATAGTTAAACTATGATGCAAATAAATGGAAAATAATAACTAGTTTGGCTCTTCTGCAGAGAGGATTTGCATTCTTGTAGATCTTTAGGACAAGATATTTTTTTAAATAATGTATTTTTTTGTTTTTGACTTAAAGATGCTTGATTAGTCAAACAAGGAATTTTAGAGCTAAATCTATGTCCAAACTATAAAATATATAGAATTTCATAACCAGATTTTCAAAACCATGCTGCAAGTAACTCTAGGTTTCTGTGCTCTGAAAGCATCTGAAACAAGTACTGATTCTACCTCCTTTTTTCACCTTGTAAACAGTGTTGAGTTAACTGATTGAAACCAGTAGTCTCTAAAGAACCAAATGTAATCCTAAACACAACTACCAAAACAAGTGTAAACAAAGCCTCCATAACATTGTAGTTACTGGGATAAGTCACCACTTAAACTGAAAATTAAAATGTCAGAAGTGAATATATATAAAAATTTAAGGAAGTCATATTTTTAATGTAACAGAATCATCAAAATGTTTTCACTTAGAGTGTCTACAGAGAAGACATGTGTATCATCCTCTATCCGATTTATTTAAAAGTGTGTTACCATTATAAATTAACCCATGTACGTGAGCATGGATGAAATGAATGACAAAACTGAGCAAGAATGCATTACATATACTAGCAACTACTCAAAATCATCTCTTAAAATGAGCTAATCTTTTAACACTTGTTTTCCTTTTGGGAATCAAAAATTAACTGTATTTTAGTACAGCATAATGATACAAAAATGCTCACATTTGTTTAATTTCTTTATTGAAATGAGAACAGAAGACATCACTCTATGAGTTTTACTGCGTATCCTAATTCTTTCCCTGCAGAAACTTGTTAAGAATTTTCTAACTCTTTGTTGTATTTTCACTTCTGTATCTGTGTTCCCTGATCACGATGAGAGAATAAGCATCTTCCAAACAAATTCACTAGTAGTTCCTTTAAAGGAAGGATCTATAACTTGAGGAGAAAATAATGTATTGCTTCATTTTGTGCACATGAATATGATACTAAGTACCTTTCTTACATTATTTATTTTTCAAAAACCAGATGTTGATACATTAACATGCTTATATTAATGTACTAACTGAATCTGATTTATATAAATATGCTTTACAAGTTTAAAAGCTTAAAAGTTTCTTCAGTACAAAAGCTTTCATTTGGAAGATCTTTTCCAGCTCTATAGAGTCCTATACTTTACTGAAGCTATTGATGAGGAAGTTGTATTTGATCCCCCTAATTGAAAAGTCAGGATCAGATCTGATATTGTAACAGGAAGTCATCTCTTACAGTACTAATTCCAACGGGATCATAAATAATGTCAGAGAATTTCAAGTACAAGTGGAAGATCCACATCTTAGAAATACTTCTATCCCCTAAAGTAGGATTCCATAACAGTTCTTTCCTTTGCTGAGAGCAAGGGTGTCCAATTTTAATTATCTAAGTTGTAGATGACAAAAAAGAAGGTAAAAAGCCTAAACGTAAAAAGTGTAATTAAAAATTAAATGAAAAATGTACTTTTCTTCTTAATTATTTTCAGTATTCTAAAACTAATAACTGAAGCTGCATTAAAGGCAAGAGCTAATGTCTTCATATATATCATGCAATATACTGAAAAACTAGAAAGTATCTGTATAAAGGTAAACCCTTCCCAGAATTCATAGCAAAAGAATTAGCAATAATACTTAAATGCATATATAATCATAGATCAGCTAGGCTGGAAAATACCTTTAAGGTCTGTGTTCTATACCAAAGAAACAGGTGACAGTATGGTATTTTAAATATACATTAACCTTGGTGTTCTAAATGTGCTAAGGCCTGTGTATTTTCTTTATTTACTTTCCAGGGAAAATATTATGAAAAACAACAGTAAAAAATCACCATTCATCTCTGTCTGCATCACAGTTGCAGTAATGCTGTGAATCAATACAGTTTCCCTGTAATCCACAAGCACACTTTCGTACAGCTGGCAAGGACCCTCCCCAGTAAGTCTGTATTTCATTGGTTCTTCCAATCCACCAGCTCAGTGGCATCCCGCCTAAAAGACAGGTTAGAGAAAATCAGTAACTAGTCTCTTACTTCTTGCAGCTTTTCTCATCCAAGCAAGTTTCTGAAAGGTTAAGCAGAGAAAAATCACCCCTTAAATCTAAAAACTTTAAACAATTGGAAAAAAAAATTACTACGTTTACTTGATAAATGAATATTCAGTTTAATACTTCCTTATCAGGTATTAAATGATTGTCACAGGCTTTTGCTTGCATTAGTGGCAAAGAGAACTCACAGTCCCTAGCTCAGCCAGCCATGATATTAGAATCATTTATCTTAAGTAGTGCATTAATATAATTCATTTTAAAATGGTCCATGGAAGAGGAAATGCCATCACCCTAAGAATCAGGGTAGTATATTCCTCAGTAAATACCAATTTCAGATCATGGAACTACCAGCAACAAAATGAGAAGAGTGACAGAAAAGCTGTGGAGAAATTGTCTCATCTCACTAGCAAGAATACTACTACCTGTATCTGTGACAAATGTTAAGAAGCTGAACAGTGGTGTTAATCAGAAATGCCCAAAGACAGCTGTTTGGTCACAGGCAGCAGATTCAGAATTTATATACTTTGCGGCAGAAATCATGTTAATGGCCCTCCCATAAGCAAGATGATTTATCTGGTGAGCAGAAGTGAGGTTTCCCAGGACTATTACATCTCTGTGTGGTGCATCCAGTCAGCATTATTTGTAGCAAGATGATAAAACTGGATGTTTTCTTAATGTTACAATACTGCAGATTAAGCTTAAAGCAAGCACAGCAGCAGGAAATATATCCTGAACAGATAATAGCTAAAAGATACAAAGCATAAGGATAAACCATCTCAAATGAGAAGGAAGAAGGGTGATAGATGCAATGTTTGAATGTGAAAGCCTGAGAAGAAATCAAGGACTGATAAATTATTTTCTTACAGATGCACTTCTTTTTGCTGTTGTTGGATCTCCAAGTATTCAGCAGCAGGCCCCCACGAAGAAGCTGGAATTTATCCTAGTCTCAGCTTTACTTATAACTGTCACTGTTTACTAAACCTCACTGTTAGAAAAGACCTCTGTTACACTGACAGTCTCTCAGATTATAAACACATTGACTGCATTCATTACCACACAACTGTCAGCACAGCAGGCCAAAAACCAGTATGAGCATTTTCTGGAAAAGTCAAACTTGCATAATGGCATCAATGTCCAATATCAGTGTTTGTGTTTGCAAGCCATCACAGGAGGAAGAAAACCTAGTGGCAGTTTATAAATAATTTATCAGACACCACTTTAAAAAGCTTCCAACATCTAAGACTGTAAAAAGCAGAGTATTTCTGCTGTTTCAACAACATAGCTTAGGTTTATACTGTAATTAGAATTAATATTCCCAGTCTTTCACTAGGGACATTTGGGTATCTTTAAAAAATGGTCTCAGTTATTTGTTCATATAGCTGGGTGAAGAGACAGTATTTACTGAAATGCTGCAAGTTCATACTGATTAGCCCAGATTGTTACCCTTGCTTTGGCAGAAAATATTGACTAAGGAAAATGAAGCTTCTCAGTAAAATGTTTAGAGATTTCTTCATAACGATCACATAAATGTATTAACAGGTGACTACTTTAATTATGTTGTTCACAAATGCTATACAGGCTGATTGAATATAATGCATTCTTAAAATACAGTCAGTTAAGAATTTCTTTAAGACTTCCTATTCCAAAAAATATTTTATATGACCATCACCAAATTTTGTACTTGTCAAATATAGCTAGTGATACAGATAGCAGAAGTTGGAGGGATTAAATTGTGTAGGCAATTTGATAATGTACCTATTTGCATTTCAAATTCTGCTATTTCATTGTGCTTATAATAAATGAAACAGAACAAACTTATTTCAGTAAAATGTTATTTGAATTTCATTTCAATGCTAAGTAATGCTTCAATTATCAGCTATGTGGGATTGACTGTTTTTTGTTTGGTTTGTAATACTGACTATAAGATCATTCAAAGAAACATGCATAAAAATCAGCAAGAAAATACATAAATGTGATCTTAAACAGGAAAACTTGGTGAAGACTATCATCATAGTCTTCACTATGAATAGATGAAATAGCAAGTAATTTAGCAAGGGAAAATTTCAAATAAGATCACTTTACTTTCCTAAACTTCAATTTTTTAAAGCATTTCTATTCGAAACAGAATACTTATCTAGCTTTCTGAGCTCTTTTAAATAGGATGAACATCCTATAAAATTTAATTATAATTCACATGTAAAATTGCCATTTCCTCACAAAAAATTTTAGTAAAACTTTTGAAGTTTATGGTTCTATTGAGACATGAAAAGTTAGAATGCATACTTGCTAAAGCAGGCTGAAAATTACATGTTTCATGTAAAAATAGGTAATAAATCTATTTCCAAAGCTCTGAAAAAAATAGAACTATATTTTTCTGTAACAAACAAATTTTCAAATCCAAAATTGCTGCTCTTCAGAGGAGTATGTTTTGTCTTATCTTTATGCCCTTCAGGTGAAAGATATATCTTGATGAAAAAAGATATGAAAACAATGGAGGATGCCAAATTCCCCCCTTTTTCCCAAGCCCTCTGATATCCAGGACATAAAAGAAGTATTTCATGGGGTTGCATGAACTTATAATTTTCAAAAGATACTAGAATTTTCCTTTTCTATGATATCAGTAACTTTTAAATGTTTATTTCTGAAAGAAAAAGATGATAAATTGGAGGATATTTGAAAAACTTCCTCTCACAGCCTCAGAAACAAATTTAAAATGTAAGCCTCAGCTTATATTTCATAGTATTCAAAGAATAAATGTATTTGCCAGACTAAAACTATTTTAGTAAATATTCACAACACACTGTTATCAGTTTAGATGCATCCCAGTTTTAAATAGGGCTTATCTAAGCATTCCCAGTTTTGCTTAACAGTAGATTGCTTGACTGCTTCTAAGACTGTAGATATGTCTTTTAGAAAGCAGCACTGATGCAGCTAATTCTGTAAAGAGCTCTGTTTAAGAGTGAGCTAGATATCTGGTCTACATAATTTTAAAGTGATTGCTCAGGTCTTATTTAGCTACAACCTCTACAGTGTGTAAATATAACCCTAATCTTCTGCCACTTATGAAAACTTTTGGACTCTTATGTGCACCAAGACATTGGAAGGAGTGGCTGATATTCCAGAGGGTCACACCGCTGTCCAAGGGCTAAGAAACTTGCTAACAGAAACCTCATGAAATTTAACAAGGGGAATTGCAAAGTTCTGCACCTGAGGAGGAACAGCCACAGGCAGCAAAATATGCTGTGGGCCACCCAACTGGAAAGCATTTTGGCTGAAGAGAGCCTGGGGGTCTTGAAGGACACAAGGTTGAACTTGAGCTGTCAATGTGCCCTTGCTGCAAAGAAGGCTATTGTTATCCTGAACTGAATTAGGAGGTTGAGATGTTGCCAGCAGGTAGGAGGAGGTGATTACTCCCCTCTCTTCAGCACAGGTGAAACCACACATGAAGAAAGGCACACATGAAGAATTTTGTCTAGTTCTGGGCTCCCCATTACAAAAAAAAATGGAAATACCGGAGACAGTCCAACAAATTGCCACAGAGATAATTGAAAGACTGAAGCATCTCGCCTATGAGGAAAGGCTTGGAAAGCATGAACTGTTCAGCCCAGAAAACAGAAGGTTATGGGGATCTTATAAATGTATACTAATAGTTGAAGGGAGGATGTAAAAATGACTGAGACAGAAAAGGTTTGGGGAGGGATCTCATCCATTTACGTAAATGCCTAAAGGGAGGGTATAAAGAAGGCTCTTTCCAGTTGTGCCCAGTGACAGGACAAGAGGCAATGGGCACAAACTGGTATATGTGATGCTCTTCCTGAACATCAGGAAAAAATGTCTGCACTGTTAGGGTGACTGATCACTGGCACAGATTGCTCAGAGAGACTGTGGAGTTGTCCGTCCCTGAAGACATTAAAAAGTGGTCTGGACATGGTCCTGGACAAATTCCAGGTTGCCATGTTTGAGCAGAGGCACTGGACTTGGTGACCTCTGGACATCTTTTCCAGCCTTGGCTACTCAGTGATCTGTGTGTGTGTGATTCTAAGACTGTGCAGACTCATGTTGTTTGCTGCTGATGTTAATTGAGATGTTGAAAACATCTGTTTCAGTGGATACTCTAAGCACACTGAATGCTGAGCTCCCAAAAAAACAGTATTAACATATATATTTTGAAAAAAGCACCCACTTTTTTCTTTCTCCTTGTAGGTGAGACCTAGCCCTTCAAAATAATAGAGCAGTCTATATCTACAAAGAGACATCTGCTTGTTCTCTCAGGAACTTCATCTGGTTTCACTGTTATTCTAAGTGAATGGGTTAAAAAGGATCTATCCTTAGTAAGTCATCCACCGTGGTCACTATCTTTGGACTAAAAAATGTCAGATATAATTCGTGGAATGTAAAAATCTGAGTTTGATTTAAAGGAAGTGATTTAATTAATGTTACAAAATATAAGGCAAAGTTAAAACATCCTCTAAACAGTTGTAAGGTGTGGTTCTGGCTGCTTTCAAACAAAGAGGGAAACTTAAACCCTAACTCTCCTTAATAAGTGTTATTTCATCTCTAAATCACAAAACTCAGCTTTGACTGTTTTAAGTGTCCTTCCTGCAGAAACCAAGACTGACCATCACTTGATCCTAGCTTTCTGTCACCTCAGAGTTCTTTCAGAACAGACTAAAGGCTATTCTTTAAAGGAATGGCAAGCTGCATTTGGTACAGTCTTTGGTAATGTTTAAACAAAGAAGGATTTTAGAAAATCTATAAAACTCACAAATAACTTTTCCATGCTTATAACTTCTATTCACTTCTACCATTCAAACCTCTAAATTTTAGATGTCTCAGCACAATTGACCTAATGGACTCTAAGTATTTCTGTGCAATCTCATTGGATTACAAGATGAAAAATAAAAGTCCTACTTGCCTGGGTCTTTCCCTCTGCTCCTGTCTTCTCCAACCTAAATGTTTTCATTGTTTCCAGTCTGATCACTCAACTGGAACTGGTGAGTTGAGAAACTGGGGTTTATTTTGGGGGTTTGGGTGGCTTCCACTTAGCCTGTGATATGTAATGTCTAACATCAACAGGAATCTTGAAACCCTTTGCTTGGTGTAAATCAGGCTTTTGACCATCTAACCATAACTTTAGTTTGGAATCCATAGGTAAAAGGACGCTCAGGGGGACATCTTAAGGCATAAGTTCAACTTTTATGCTGTAGAGATGTTTTTAAGCAGATAATTCTGCCAAAAGTAAATTCTAGTCCAAGAAGTCCAGTGCTTTCCATGATGTTATTAAGGAGAAAGAGTACGTATTTCAAGAGTTTAGAGGCAGAACCAAAGACTGCTGCAGTCAGAGACCTGCCTTATGCTGAGTAGGAAAGGTTGCCATTAAATCAATTTGAGCAGTTTCAGAGTTTCTGGTGGTGTAGTCAAATGATTTTACATCATTTTCAAAAGATGGTAAACAATAAGATGTTTTTCTTCCCCATTATTTGGACTATTTAGAAGGAATTTTAATGGTAAATCCTATTAACAGTAGCTCTGTGTCAGTGAGAGTTAAGATTTAAGTACACTGCATAAACTTTATTTTTCCTTAAGTATGTCAGAATGTCTCCATTCATTTTTCTCTTAAAAAAAATATATACTTTTGTCAATAATCCATATTTTAACTTTTTTTTTTTTTTTTTTTTTTATGGATGCCTATGCTGGATAGTAGAAATTTAATGTTACCAGTGCTTTTTGTCAAGCACTCACACTATGTTTAAATGTTCAAAAGCATTCAGGAATAAACTTCTGATATCTATGCTCTAGTTTGTGTTAAGGAGATATTTCCTCAATAATTCCTTCATTAATGTTTAAAAATCCCTGGAAGGCAGCCCAACAAGAGCTCTGTTAATAATAATCTCTGTTAATTTAAAAGATTTATGAGAGAAATTAACTTTGAGAGCACTTCATTCTATGAATGAAGATCATTATAAACTGCCATTTGTGTTTTTCTGGTTTAAATATCTCTTGGTAACTTACAGAAGTAGGAACACTATATATATGAAGTAGTTCAAGCTCTGTAGTAGTAAAATACTATGACCTTGACAGAAAAAATACCTATAGTAGCCAGTAAAATGAAAGGTACTATACAACATAATAAGATTTGTTTGCTTTACTTACCTTGCTTATCTAAAAGCCTTGACTTTTTGCAGTGGTAAGCAAGCTCCTGTTCACAGTGCTCTGCATGGTTAATTGTAGCCTGAAGCTGGTCTAGGCTGGCAGAGTACTTGAAAAACACAGTGTGGGGGTTCTCCCGATTAGCACTTTTGACTCTGGTTAGGTTGGTGTTGTTATGTTGCATAATTGTCCATGTTGCATCTTTCAAAATACATGTAATAAGCAATAAAGAATGAGAAGTAGTTGCATAAATTGCTAATGGAAAGAGAATGCATGATGAAATCAACCAAACTTTAAGGGGATTTCTTTGATCACAAAAAGTGCTTTCGGGCATACAAACAGAGACGTAAATCTGAACATTATCATACCATGACTGTAACAGGTATTCAGCTTGTTATGATAATTGAATTAAAAAAGCATAAGTGACAACATCTCAATAATGGTCTCAACAATAAGATATAGTTTACTTCATAAATTGCACTAAAAGAATAAAAGGAAATAATGCTTATTATTGTTATTTTGCCTGTTTTTTTAAATAAAATAACAGTAAATTTTATTTTACATTTTAGTTACATTACAACTATAAATTAATTTATTCTGTGTGAGAAAATGGCCTACATATTTTTTCTATTATAAAAGGAAGCTAAAGTAGCTTGCAAATACTGTATTTACTGTAAAACTAAGATTACATGAGGGTGAGTTATCCCAGCCATCTAAAATCAAATTGTAGTAATTATGTGAAGTACTGTTAAAACCCTGTATTTATTCAAGAACTAAGAAGCACAGTTTCCAAAGGTCAATAGGAAATTTCTTCCAAACATCTGACATAATATTAATTTATGGCAACTACCATGGTATTGCTATTTGATTCGGTACTATAACATGGTGAATACCAGTTCGGAACTGAGAGCTGCATTTCCCTAAAAACAACACACTGCTCTTCAGCAAACTTTTGACTGGGTAAGTCAGCTATGTATTTCATTGCATTGTGTAGACAGACTAGGATTCGTACAAACTGAAGCATGCAAAATATTTCCAAAATACTTATTCCAGAAGCAATTAAACTGTGTCTGCAAGACTTTTTTTTCCACAAATCGGTAGTAAATATTCAGTACTCCAAATATTATTTTTAGAAAAATATGTTCCGAAGTAATGCTTTTGTAATAAAAGAGCAGAAAATACTTGTATATAAACACACCGATAATTCAAGTGGTTGATCAATAAACAATATATTGCCTGTTTATAAAAGGTATGTGCTAAGATGTGCACTCTGCTGTGAAACAGACTTTGTCCAACTTGGAGCCGTGTTGGTTACACTAAGGAACAAAGTAGTTCAATAGCTTTACAGTTATCTCGGTATTTTTTCATTAGAAGTCTTTTTTTTACCATTCTACAGCAATGATGGAATGTATTTTTAATTTTTAAAACCTACTACAACTCAAAACAACACAGACCAAGAACTAAGCTTGGCATAACAATATTTATATGAAGGCATTACTTTAAAAGCTACTAGAGATAATAGACTAATTACTGTATATTTACTTTAAGTAGAAAAATAATTTTTCTGTACAGTGAGTCACAGGAAGGATAAAACTGGCTGGTACGATAACACAGGAATGCATTGCTTACTCTGTCCTATTCTTCGCGTACAAGGAAATGTTAACGTTGGTGTCCTGGATTCAGCTGAGATAATTTTCTTCCTAGCATCTGGCACAGTGCTGTGTTTTGGCTTTAGTCTGAGAATATTGTTGATAACACACCAGTGTTTTAGTAGTTGCTCAGTAGCACCCACCCTGATATAGATTTCAGTCTCTCTGCCAGTAAGGAGTTGGAAACAGAGACAGGACACCTGACCAGAACTAGTCAAAGGGATATTCCATAACAGAGCACGACGTCCCCAGTATATAAACTGAGGGGTAGCATCCAGAAGGGATGGATGACTGCTTGGGCTGGGCTGGGTATTGGTCAGTGGATGGTAAGCAATTGTATTGCGCATCACTTGTGTTTATTGGTGTTGTTTTGTTCTTTTTTCTTTCCCCTTTTTATATTCTCTCCCCTTCTTATTTCTCTTATTGTTATTATTATTATTAATATATTTTACTTTACTTACTAAAGTGTTCTTATCTCAGTCTGTGAGTTTTACACTGTCTCGATTCTCTTCCCCATCCTGCTCAAGGATGGAGAGCGGAGTGGAGGGGTAAGCGAATTGCTGTGTGGTACTTAGTTGCTGGCTAGTTTTAAACCATGACAATCAGATACTCTCTTAGTAGTACAGAGATTACTCCCTTCATGTTTTTTGAAACATAAATTGCCTCAAATATGTGTAGTTGATAAAGGCTCATGTGATTTTCCTGTTTTGCACATTTACCATACCTCCTTATGAACAGGGAAGCACTGAGCTTATTGTTTCAGCTTCCAGTCACAAAGCCTATAACAATCTGACTCCCATGTCTAGAATATACTTCAAGGTAGGGATGAGCAGGCTCCTGGCTCATCTGTCTGCTAGTCTGGGTCAGGCAAGTTTAGATTCATCTTTGCTGTATTCTTGTATCTTAATGGCCAATGTAATTTGAGTACATATAAGAAATACTATTTTTTTTCTAACTTGTAGGATTGATGATAATATTTCTTATGTTCTAAAAGCAGTATTTCAAACTCTTTAACAGAGTTGTATTTTATTGTATTCCATTAGCTTCCTATGGGCTACACATGGCTGACATTATAAGATTATTTACAGAGAGGAAAGAACTCACAGTCACTTAAAGGACAAGTATTCATCAGAAAATCTAAAGGAAATATCAAGGTGAGATGACTATTCAAAAAATGCTATATTACAGGACTCTATCTTCCTTTTTATTATTATTTTATTATTTTATTAGTGTAACTTTTTAATTATATTATTATTACTACTAGCTTTTGGTCAAATTATAAAATTTTATTAAATACACACTCGTGTCAAAAAGCAGATGGCAAACTTTGATTTTTTTTTTTTTTTGTACATGCACATATGCACAGACACAAATATATCCAAAGGCTATGCTGGCATAAAAATTTAGATAAACAAGTCAGCTATCAGACTTTTTATCACACTCTCAAATTTACAAAAGAAAAAAAAGATCACTGCAGAATTTGGTCATCTTAGCTGGCAGGGTGAACTGTAGTCTTTTCATTCTGAAAATGACTTCCAAGAATATAACCAGGGAAAGGCACCTCCCTCCCAGCTGTGTGAAAATAGAGCCCCATGAATGTCAAAGACAAGGCATTGCTGTAAGAAATGTGGGCATCTGCCTTCCCTGCCTCTGGTGGGAAAAGGGAATACTAGTCATGACGAAATGGGGAACAAAACAAATACAGAAGATTCATCCTGTCAGGCTGCATCTAAAGATGAAGAACTGATCAATGAGGTTTGCTTAATGTGGTGAATAAGGAATGACTGAGGAAAACAGTAACAGCTGTTCATGGACACAAAAGGATAAATCAGACACTACGCTGTACTGGAGGGTTATACCCACTTGAAAAAAAAAAAAAGCAACCAACAAACAAACAAACAAAAACCCAAAACAACAAAAACCCCAAAGGCATCTTTCTGCTGTGATTCTTTGGTGTCTTTTAGTCTCATAGGGCACTAGCATATTTCTTCTTATGGGCATGTGCCAATTTGAAGTTGTGGTTTAAGCCCAGTCAGCTGCACAGCTCACCCGCTCCCCTGCGCCTTCCTCCCCCCACTCCCAGAGAGATGGGGAGGAGAACCAAAAGAATGTAGCTCCCATGGCCTGAGATAAGAACAGTCCAGTAACTAAGGTATAACGCAAACCACTGCTGCTACCACCAATAATAATAATGATAACAGAAATAACAAGGGAAGAGAATAGAGGTGCTCACCAATTGCTGACCGATACCCAGCTCGACCCAAGCAATGATCTAGCCCTTCTGGGTAACTGTCACCAGTTTATATAGTAGGCATAACGTGCTGTGGTATGGAATACCTCTTTGGTCAGTTTGGGTCAGGTGTCCTGTCTCTGCTTCCTCCCGGCTTCCCCTCCTCCCTGGCAGAGCATGAGACTTGGAAAGTCCTTGGTCAGGGTAAACATTACTGAGCAAAAACTAAAAACATCGGTGTTATCAGTGTTGCTCCCAGGCTGAAAGTCAAAACCACAGCACTGCACCAGCTACTAAGAAGAAGAAAAATTACTGCTACTGCTGAACCCAGGACAGAAGTGTACCTACCATGAGCTACCACAGTCAAATATAGAAGTCAAAGTCAGGACATGACATGCTAAGAGTAGTTAAATTGCACACACTGATTGAGATGATGAGAATTGTATTATGATAAGTATTCTTTAGATCACTGTGAAAATCAGCCAGTGCCACTGGCAGCCAGGGTCCTGTCAATTTCTCAATAAATAAATGGGACTAAAAACTGTTTACAAATCAACATCAAAAGCTTATGATAATGTTTCAAAGTCAAGCTCTTAACACTTAGGATGCAACTAAATCAAATTCAAGTATAGCTTATTCATACAATTTTTCAGAGTTATAACTGTGTAACAATATATTTTTGTCACATAATACAATGAAGTGTTTCCATCATCATGGCTGGAAAGCAATTCAAATAAATAAAGGCTAAGCAAAATGAAAAGGAAACAGGCACAAATAAAATAATAATTTCAAAAAGCCATTTAAATGTAAGATTCATTAAAAGGACATATACCAGTAGACATTCATAGACAACTAGTTTATTATAAAGCATACAGGCAAAAAACTCTGATATCTAAACTTTCTAGTGATGTGAATGGTGATTCAAAGAGCAGAAGAGGAGGCACAGTGCCTGAAAGTGAGGTTGTGAGAGTCCCACTGATTGCACTTCCATTCTCCAAAAGATTTACTTGCAATTTGAAAAATTAAGCTTAATGTCTATATTCCTCATAACAATGGCCAACTCTGAATTACAATTTTTCAGAAAGCTGCCTGGAAAAATCAGTATTTTTCTTGTAAAATATAGCTTATTTCTCATTTTCTTAAATGTTCTCAAGAGTCTGTACCTTCTGCAAAAATAAAGCTGCATCCCAAGAATGAACTAGTATGACATTGTCTCCATATGGAACATGTCTCACTTACGCAAAACACAACAGAAACGCTATGTTAGATTCACAGCCTGAATCCTATTATTATTCTAATTTCTCAGCCTAATTCTTTGCCCAGTATTCTGAGCTAAGGAGTTACCTTCATTTTGCTGTGTATGTATACATTAAACTTATGAGGTACAACGGCTTATTACTTGATAACTTGTGTTTCAATATAATGAGCATGCATACAGACCCAGCTGTGAGTTAAGAAAGTTTATCACCTCACCTGTCATATTACAGTATACGAGAAACGGTCCCAATGGGCCACTTCCATCTGAATCAATATTAAAAAAGCCTGAAGTGTTCCCTCTGTGCTTATAGGCTTCACATGATTGCTCATAGATGGCTGTAAAAGAACACATTCTATCACAAATGTAATGGCATAATTTTACATTTTAGTCAGGGAATTAAGAAAAAAAAAACGTGGAGCCTGGCAATGGGGAAAAGAAGATGTGTGTGTTCACTGCTAAGGAATACAGAAGAAATCACATAACCAGAACTACGTTTTCATTTGTTTCTGTAGAGTGCATTTGGCTTTATGTACTGAGATCACGAGGGGTATTTTCAATCATTTTCTCCCTTATTTCAATCTGGAAGCTTCAGAGAGGAAACTGTAAGATGCAAGTGAGTAAATGGTTGTAAAACCTGTGAAATAATGTGAATGCCAAGGGTACTACCTAGATCCTGCTGATAGACTTTGAGGAAACAAACACTAACTACAGCAACTAAATCAGATTTTTATTGTTATTACATCAGACAGAAGGCAGGCAGTGGTTTTAGGTGTTCTGATTGTCTCCTGGCATTTTTTTTTTTTTTTGCTTTAATTTCCTGTTTAAATAGATGGCGAATGACTTGTCAGAGACTGCAATGAAAGAACTAAATAAGCAAAGACAAAATGAGAGCTCCTTGGCCCTATCTCATGTATACTTTGTAGCAGCCAAAATGTAAAGAAAATTCTGTGATGACTTCTTTAGGATCAAAAACCTGAGAAAGGGACTTACGAGTCCGCCTTTGTACTTAAACAGGAAACACTGATGATAATGCTATAGCTAGACTGCATTAGCCCAACTTCTCCTTTAGCCATTATAACGCTTCCAGCAGTCATACTGTTCTGGTCTTTCTTTTCAAAATTAGACTCTGTGCTCTATCAGTTATTATCAGAACTTGAAAACACTCTGCCAAAAAGAAAGAGCTGTTAAGTTCCGACAAAACACAGTGATGAGATAAGTAAAAATATAACTCCATTTATATAGATTTTGATCTATATAAATTAAGTTTATTGAAATATCAAAAAAAGTACTAGTACAGTGATATTTTTAAGAAAACAAGCTAGCTCTAGGAAGACTGTGATTTCTGTATTCTTTTGCTTGATGATTACTGATATTATAAGGCAACACCTATGAGAAAGATAAACAATTCAGATCGCTAACTGTATGAAATATTCATAATACACAAATTATGTAATTTTCAATTGGAATTTGATGGTTTCTTAAGAAAATAGTCTTCATTAAATTTAAACATGACAGATTCAATTATTCAATAATTGTCTTCAAGCAGCGCTTCCAGATTTATTCTGTTTCCCAGAATGCAGTTAAAGCGGTACAAATGTAGAGGATCTCCAGTGAAACTAGTTAAGTTACTTTCCCTTTTTTTTGTTTGATTGGTTTGGTTTATTTGTTGGGTTTTGGGGTGTTTTTTTGTTTGTTTGTTGGGTTTTTTTGTTTGTTTGGGATTTTTTGCTTTTTTAATTTTTTTTTTTTTTTTTCAATTTCTCCTAATCTAATTCCTGATTCAGCCAACTACATAGACACAGGTTTAGGTCTTAGTTCATGTGATTACACATGAATGTAGTCCCACTGTCTCTGAAAAAAGTAATACTAATTGTTGTAATGAATAATGATGAATTAAACACGTTTCTAAATGATTTGCTGATTCATAAAGTGAAGGCATATGGATGCAAGAGTATATTACTGATCTCATGTAAATTGTGAAAAATGTGAAACAGAAACAGATAAACTTTAGAACTTTCAATGAGTTTTTGCTGCTACATATTTTATATTCTGAAGGCCTTTCCTTGAACCAACTTGTGAATATTTACATGACTGAAAAATCTTCAAATATGAATGATCAATACTAATGTATATTTTTTTGGTGAAAAACGTTCAACCAGAAGTGAAGAATAGTCAGAAAACATCTTAGACTTACGATAATGGCAAGTAGCTCCCTTGTATCCGGTATTGGCACAGTTGCAGTAGAAGCTGTTCCAGGACTGTGAGCACTCCCCACCATGTTCACAGTAATTAGGCAAACACCTAAAATGAAAAAAAAAAAAAAAAGGAAGGGCATTTTCACTCTCTTTTTCATTTATTTACATGTCACTTATACCAAGGAACGCAAAAACATGGAAAAGAAGTACAATAACATGAAGTCCTCAAGCTCATTGGGAAAGATGTCAATACAATTACCAGAAAATCTAGAGAATGTCTTTTCATCTTTCCTGCTACTCCTATTGCCTATAATAAATACATTCATTATGTGATGAGCCCGTGAGAACAGAAATAAAGTGTAAGTTGCATAATTGTTACTTATTACCATTCAGCTGCAATTCAATACAGATAAACCAGTGAAAGATTTACATGCTGATAATTCACTGGCAATTACTGCAACCGATAGGATTTCTTCAACAAGATATGTCACAACAAAGCAGCATCACAATTGCATTATTTTACAAACAACAGAAAATAATTTAAAAAAAATCACAAAAGAAATAAAATTTACCATAATATCTGAGAGCTGTTTGAGTAAATCAGTGCGTCAGTTCAGTCACAAGAGGTAACTACCAGTAAAGCAATTGTTTTATTCTTGTGGTACAAACAGAAACCTGAGGAATCATGCTAGCTTCCTTGTGGATTTAGAATGATTGACTGCAAAGAAAATTTGCCTGTAACTGCTTAATGGTTAAGATTGCAGCACTATACCTTGATATAAAATATTGCAGAAGATAAAGAAAAATTCAAATTGATATTGTTATAAACACAATTGAAAGTATACTGAAAAAGAGTGGCAGACTTTAACTGATTTTTCATTAGCTTTTCAATTTAGAAATTAGCTAACAATCCAATTACAGTGAATGAATATTTATATGCACGTGTATGTAACAGAGCTCAAAAGTATAAGGCGGCTTAGTTGTTGACATTAACCACAGGAAAAAGAAAACCAGGCCCACTAATATTCACAGGATACTAAAATACCTTTTAATTCATTCAAGAAATCTTAGCAGGATATTAAATTAGGATTGTAAGAAGTCCAGCAGTTCACACACCTACCCTATGAATAATTCAGGAATTCAAGGCCTTTCTATATTTACTTCTGACTCTCAAAATTACGTTTCTGTTTAGAGCTTGATGTGATTATGACAGATTCATCTGATATTCTCTCCTCAGACTAACTTTGTAAGGCATTTAGAATTACATTATGTTATTTTGTCACTGGTTTATGTATAATTAGTAGTTATAAAATCAATATATACCAGTGAAGGAGCTGAGACAACAGATATTAAGGAGAAACATCAATTGCATGCCCAAGTAGTATATGAGCAATGAAACAATATAAAGATATTACACAATGAAAAGGCCATATGAAGGAGCATGGGAAAAGCAATGACTAGTGTCCTGGTTTCAGCTGGGATAGAGCTAATTTTCTTCCTACTGGCTGGCATAGTGTTGTGTTTCGGCTTTAGTCTGAGAATATTGTTGATAACACAAGGACTGTTTAGTTGTTGCTCAGTAGTGTTTATCCTGATACAGGATTTTTCAGTCTCTCATGCTCTGCTAGTAAGGAAGGGCACAAGAAGCCGTGTTGGAAGCAGAAACAGGACAGCTCACCTGAACTAGCCAAAGGGATATTCCATATCACAGTATGACATACCCAGTATACAAACTGGGAGGAGTTACCTAGAAGGAACTGATCACTGCTTGGGTCAGGCTGTGAATTGGTCACTGGGTAATAAACTTCTGGTTGTTTTTTTTTTGCCTTTTCTCCTTTCAATTTTATATCTCTCTCCTTGTTATTTCCCTTAGGAGTAGTACTAGTACATTGTAGTTTAGTTATTAAACTGTTTTTAACTCAACACACAGGTTTTATATTGTTCAATTTTCCTCCCCATCCTGCCCAGAGAGGGGGAAAGAGGAAGGATGAGTGAGTGGCTGTGTGGTATTTAGCTGCCAGCTATTTTGAACCATGACATCTAGAAGGAGTCATAATGACCTTAGCATAGGAGCAGGAATTGAAAATGTATTTTAAATGTGTGTGTGTGTGTATATACAAATGAATATATATTCACATCAGATAAAGAATTGGCTTAATAGATTTTTTTCCATTTATTTACTCTGCATGTGAATTCAGTTATGTAAAAAGGAATTCTTAATTGTGTTCATGCTCTATAAATGTGTAAAACGATTATATGTAGTGATTCATTTTTTTCTACTACTAAAGCCATCAATAACAACAGAATTCAGGTCATATTTTATTATTTCATATTTTAGATGAAAAGCCTCCCATAAAGACTCCAAAACAAAGAAGTGTTTCGTTTGCCCTCAGCTGTATGAGGGATACCTACCATCAGGAGCACAGTGGCAAAAATGTTGATTATTTTAGCTTTGGGCAACCAAAGACATGTCAAAATCATTGGAGGAAGAAAACATTTTGTCACAAATTATATAATGCACAAGATCATAGAATCATAGAATGATTACGGTTGGAAAGGACCTTAAGATCATCTAGTTCCAAACCCCCCTGCCATGGCCAGGGACACCACACAGTAAACCATGTCACCCAAGGCTTCATCTAACCTGGCCTTGAACACTTCCAGGGATAGAGCATTTACAGCTTCCTTGGGCAACCCATTCCAGTACCTCACCACCCCCACAGTAAAGAACTTCTTCCTTATATCTAACCCAAACTTCCCCTGCTTAAGTTCGAACCTGTTACCCCTTGTCCTATCACTACAGTCCCTAATGAAGTGTCCCTTCCCAGCATCCCTATAGGCCCCCTTCAGATACTAGAAGGCTGCTATGAGGTCTCCACGCAGCCTTCTCTTCTCCAGGCTGAACAGCCCCAACTTTCTCAACCTTTCTCCAGGCTGAACAGCCCCAACTTTCAGCCTGTCTTCATATGGGAGGTGCTTGAGCTCAAGCTACCCATCAGAAATTGTTTAATATATGTAAGGAATGTTAATGTGGCAAAAAAGAATGTATCTTATCAACTGGGATTTATGATGAGATGTAGAATTAGTTTGATAAAGAGAAACATGAAGCTACAGATGTGAAAGAAATGTGACTCTGAGGAAACTGGAAAGAAATAGTCCCTGGAGCAAGCTGGCACAAGACCAGGAAGGCTATTCACAGTCTATTCTGAAATAAAACATAGTAAGTGTAATAAAATTAATAAAAATGGGTGGATTAAATTTCTATTTGTATAAGTTAGGAAGACATATGGTAAGCATTCTGAGTGCTGAAAACTGAATGTGCAGAGCTAGTGTTACAAAGGTGCAATTATCAATATAAAAGAGGACACAACTTAATGTTAGTAAATCTTAGAAAAAAAAAAAAAACAACCAACCAAAAGCCTTCTACGAAGACTTATTTAGATTTTTTCTTTTTTTTTTCCTTTGGTATCCACACATAAATTTGACAAACTATAAGAGTAACATAAAATATAAATAAATAAATGATAATAAAAAAACCTAATACAGTGCCAGAAAGTAATCAAAACACTTTGAAAAAGAGTATGGCTGGGAAATTTAAGTGGCGTACACAAGTCCATAGTGAAAAAAAAAAATTGTATGGCAGTGGTACTGACACAAAATAAGGATGATAACTATCTTCATATGCAATAAAAATTCAGCAAGATAAAAATATAAGTAAATAGAACCCCTTTGATGAACTGCTTAAAGAAATGACATTTATGATATTTGGAATATTGCAAATAATGCTGGATTTCTATATATTGAGATTCAGATAGTGACTTTACACATATTTATACATGTTAATTTATTTTTAAAACTCCACATGTACACACATAATATGGGCATTCAAAATCTGAAAGGATCTGAAATCATTACATGCAAAAATACACCATCTTCCTTTAAAAATTTAGGTAAAATATTTCTTTATCCATGGAAGAAGACATGGTTCCTTAACCACAGCTCTGAGATTAGCATTTTGAGAGGTCCCCAGTTACACTGCACATTGAAAAACCAGGGACAGAAATTCTCAGCAACTATATTGTGAACTAATTAAGTAACATTTTGCACTCATAATCTTGCTTACATCTCTTTTGTATTTGACTAAGAATATACAGATCTCCACACCCCCAGTTTTCTCAGCTGTTCCTCATCAGACTTGTGCTCCAGATCCTTCACTGGCTTCAATGCCCTTCTCTGGACTCACTCCAGCTAATCTGTATCTCTCTTGTAGTGCGGGGCCCAGAACTGAGCACAGTATTCAAGGTGCAGCCTCACCAGTGCTGAGTATGCGGGGATGATCACTGCCCTCGCCCTGCACACCATGCTATTTCTGATACAGGCCTCGATGTCATTGGTCTTCTTGGCTGCCTGGGCACAAGCTGGCTCATATTCAGCAGGCATCAGTCAGCATCCCTCTCCCAAGCAGCTTTCCAGCCACACCTCCCCCAGCCTTTAGCTTTGTGTAGGGTTGCTGTGGCCCATGTGCAGGACCCAGAACTTTGGTTGAACCTCATGCAGCTGACCACAGCTTATTGATCCAACCAGTCCAGATCCCTCTGCAAAGCCTTCCTCCCCTCCAGCAGATCAACACTGCAATCTCAGTGTCTGCCTTAATTGTTTTCCCCAAAAAATACCTATTTCTTGAAGTCTTATAATTTAAAAGCCAGACTTTTTAAGATAAAATGGCAACTTTTGAGGACTAGAAATTTAGGAGGTGGAGAAGAAGTGTTTACAAGCACAAATACATCTTTCCCCTGCCTGTTTTGTTATCTTAGTGTATCCTTTCTGCTTCATTCAAGGCAACCTTTTCTGGATTAAAGCAGACTTTGCACAAATGCCTGTGTCTGCATTCTTCTGAGTCTACAGCAGAAAACTTCTTCCATTTCCATCTGCCTGTCTCTCCTTCTCTTGCCAGCAGCCTCTGCCATTCTGCGACACACATTTTGGATCATCCTCTGCCTTCTCCATGCTGAAATCCAGCAACTGTCTCTGTCCAGCATTTACATTTCAAGGAAGGAATATAGTCTTTCCACCCTGCAGAGGGAGCCCTTTCAACTAGTTACACTCTTTTGGATCATAAAATCATAGAATAGTTAGGGTTGAAAAGGACTGTAAGACCATCTAGTTGCAACCTCCCTGCCATGGACAGAGGCCAATACCATCTACTGCAAGTTATGAGACTAGTCCTGACCACAGTCTAAAGAAGACTGCCCATTCACTGTTATGCATACTATCTACTGTGTTTCTGGATGGGTTGAATATACAAAACATCAATAACCTGTAAAGAACATAGCATTTCAAAGGGTGAATTGAACTACCTGTCACAGAAGGGGGTTTGTCTATAGCTTTACTTTAAAGAATATAAGATACTTAAAATTTGTCAGAAACATCAAATAATTTTAACCCCAGTTACTTTAATTTTTTTCCCCAGTTCATGGAAATCTAATTGCTTTGCTACGTTTACTAAGTTTATTCTATTCTGGAATTCTTACAAAAGAAGCAGCATGCCATTTTGCAACTGTTCTGTCCTTTGTCATTCAGTATTGGAAACAAAACATTCAAATAAATAAATAGTGAGTAAATATTATTTTCTTACCTGTCTATAATGCCACATAAATCTATCTGAAGGTCACTGAAATTGCCAAAAACATTTTGCTGAACTGAGATCATATCCACTGCTTTGTTATCAATGGAAATAAGTCGCATGCATCCTTGAAAGCCACCAAAGGAGGTATTACATTCAGAAATGTTTCCAGTGGTAGGGCAGCCTGAAAGAAGCATAAGACCTGGAGCTGAAAAAAGTATTTTGTTTCAAAATTTATATATTCCAAAAGTAGACTGAACTATGATATTCTACAGATACTGTAAACTTTGTGGTTGGAAGACTTTAGCCAGAAGCTCTTCTTATTAAGCATGGTGGTGCAACTAAAATGAAAAATTTCTGTGCAGTCTTACTGTTTTTTAAAGCATATGCAAAAGCATCACTAAAACTTTTGGTAAACCTCAAGCAGAAGTTCCAAAGCAATGAATGGAATCAAGATCTGAACAGACTGACTGACTAGCCTTAGTCACAAAATTTTAATTTACAAGATGCACATGATTTGGAGCTAACTAAAGTCAAATAAGACAAAAAGTAGTTACTAAGTACAGTGATTTTAATTTATCAAGATGTCCAGAAGATTCTAGGAAGTACTGAAAAAAATTTCTTGATGCAGATCATCAATGATTCAAGTAGGAGTGGTCCTCTATTGGACCTGCTACATCTGTGTAAGGAAGAAATGGTTGAAAATGTAAAGGTCAAGGACAGTCTTGGTTGCACCAAACATAAGAATGTGGCCCTTATGATACACAGAAAAGAGAATAAAAAAAAACAGCAGAATTAAAACCCTTGACTTCAGAGGAGACAGTTTGATCTGTTCAGGACCTGCTTTGAGGATCACACTGGAAAATGCTTTGGAGAGCAAAAGTGCTGGATATTTTTTCAACAAAAAGCTCTCTGGTGCATAAGAAAAGTCCATGATGATATCAAAATAGTTAAGAAAGCGTGGCAGAAAACCTACAAACATAAACATGAAGCTCCTGAATAAGTGAGGGCAGGGGACCTAGTGACAAGGTTCTTGTGAAGAACTGGTTTGTGTTAAGGACTTTTTTCTTCAGTCTTCACTGGTAAAACTAATCCGTAGGCTTCCCATGTCCTAGCAGAGTATGAGAAGGGATGCAGTACCAACAGTGAAGGAGAAAAGAGCCCAAGGGGCACCTGCAGGAGCTGGCTGGTGTCATTAGAACAATTGCCATTATCATTGTGAAGCCATTATAATAATGTCCTGGGTTCAGCAGTAGCAGTCATGTTTCTCCTTCTTGGTAGCTGGCGCAGTGCAGTGTTTTGACTTTTGGCCTGGGAACAGAACTGATAGCGATGTTTTGGTTTGGCCAAGGACTTTGTGAGCCTCATGCTCTGCCAGGGAGGAGGGGAAGCCGGGAGGAAGCAGAGACAGGACACCTGACCCAAACTGACCAAAGAGGTATTCCATACCACAGCACGTCATGCCCAGGATGTAACTGGGAGTTAGCCGGAAGGGCTGGGAGACTGCGGGGTATCGGTCGGTGCTTGGTCGGGGCTGGGGGGACAAGTTATCAGTCGGCTGGTGGTGAGGTGTTGTATTCTCTTCCCTTGTTATTTCCTTTATCATTATTATTATTGGTGGTAGCAGTAGTGATCTGTGTTATACCTTAGTTACTAAACTGTTCTTATCTCAACCCGTGGGAGTTGCATTCTTTTCGATTCTCCTCTCTGTCCCTCCGGGAGTAGGGGGAGGGAAAGAAGGAGGGGGGAGTGAGTGAACGAGTTACCTGACTGGGTTTAAACCACGACAAATTCTAACCCTCAAAAGGGCCTCACCATTTAATACATTTCTTGATGACTGGAAAAGGCAGATGTAACACTCATCTTCAAGAAAGGCAAGGAGGGCACAGGAAACTGGAGGTCCATCAGCCTTAGAGCAGTCATTGGCAAGTTCAAGGAGCAAAGCCTCAGAAGCCATTTCTAAACATGTGAAGGATAAGAAAGTATCTGGGTAACTTTAGCTTCAAAGCTAAATAATGCTGGACCAAGCTTTTTTTGTTTGATTTGCTGAGGTGATAGGCACTGTGTACAAAAGAAGAGCAGTGAGCATGGCACACCATGACTTCAGCAAAGCCCCTACCAGTTTCCTATAGTCCAGCGGATTGATGATATATGAGTGGGATAAGTGGATAATTGATGATGCAAAGTCCTGCTTCACATCAGTGAACAGAGGGTCCTTCAGATATCAGCACTGAAAGCTATTCTGTTGAATGTCTTCATTAATGACATGGATGATAGGAAAGAGTGAACTTGCAGCACGGCTGTGCCTGACACCGAGTTGGGGGCAGGGATCAGGTGTTGGAAGGGAGGGCTGCATCTCAGAGGAACATGGGCAAGCTGAAAAAATAAATTGACAGGAATGCCATGAAGTTCAGTAACAACAAGTTTAAAGTCTTTACTATGAGACGGAACGATTCCATGCAACTATCCAAGCTGAAGGATAACTACCTAGATCCACAAAGAAAGGGCTGGGGTCCTAGTGGCCAGCAAGTGGACCATAAGCCAGGAATGTGCTCTTACAGCACAGAAGGCCAGTGGCATTCTGGGCTGTATTACCAAAAGTACAGCCAGCAGAACTGTGGATGTGGTCCTTCCCTTTATGTGGCATTTGTGAGATCACATGTGGAGTGCTGTAGTTCCAGACTCTTCAGTGGAAGAAAGGCATTGAATTATAGCATTCCACAATAAAATGGTAAAATAAATCCTGTAATTTCTTTAAAAAACCCAACACTCATTTGAAAATGAGGTACTGGCACTAGAGGTCATGACGAAAAAAAAAAAAAAAAAAAAAAAAAAAAAAAAAAAAAAAAAAAAATAAAAAAAGGAACAAAAAATCCAGAGCAGGCAGACGAAGTTTAATATCTGGTAGCTATTCTACAAAATTGTATTTCAGATTTTGTATGTGTCTGTTTGCAAAAGTTGTCTGCTAGTTCTAGTACAGAAAAGGCAATATCACTAGTATTAATAAAACCGGTATTCCTTTTAATTGCGGGGCAAATATTAAAGATAGCAAGAACTCCTTCAATAATATTTACAGGTTTTGTGTATTAAAAAATCTTTTTTTGCACTTGTAGTTGCAATGAGTTATTCCCAGAACTGGGGAGAGGTAGTATATCCTTGCTGATAGCATGGCTAGAAATCGTGCTGACATAAAGCTAAAGTATCTTCATGTTTATTACACATTTTCCTGGCTAAGGATACACATTTCTTGCATACTTTTCATTCATTAAAACAAGAAAACTGACAATCATATCCCCAGGAAACCTCTCCTGGAAGGCTGATATTCATGTTTTAAGAACCAGCAAGAAAGAAAAAACAAGGTAAATATTCATATAAACTTAAAAAGAAAGTCAAAATGCATCGTCTGCATTTTGACAGTGGTATATAACATAAAATTTTAAGAAACAATTTTCTAAACTCAGAAACCTTCTAGTAGTTCTCCCAAAGTTTGTACGACATGCTCAAGCTGCTGATTTCAGACACCAAAGGGATGATATGCAGCTCGTGCTTTTAGTGTTCTTGGAATTAATTTGCCCCTTTGATCCTCCAAAAGATAAAGAGAAATGTCCTTGTACAATTTAATTGAATATGCTGGTTTTTGCAACTACCCAAATCCCTCATGCTCTGTTCACCTCTGCCATTAACCCTGAAATGGTGCAGATCACCTATTGAGAGATTTGGGATCTTGAAGAAACACAGAAGAAAAATAAAATTAAAAAAACAAAACAAAACAAACAAACAAAAAAAAACAAACACACCCCCCCCCCCCCCCCCAAACCACAAAACACCGAAACAAAAAATTCCCCCCAAAACCAAAGCAAACGACAAAACCCCAAAAATTCAGGGTTTTTTTTTGCTTTTCAGTCCAATATTCTGTGTCTTTCTCTGATTATCGGCCAGCTCAAGAGGTGTTTATAGTAGGAAGGCTAGCTGTGAGATCTGAAATGTCAAATGGATGCTCATGTAATAGCTCCTATGTATACAGTCTGCTTGTGAACATTAAATTTTTTTACAACCTGTTGTTTCAAAGGAAGTGATCTGTGGACAATGACTTGGTCCATATTTATTTTGGGTTTTGTATACATTTTTAAGTTTTCTCATAAATTTGAGAATAGTTATATTAAAAAATAATTCAGTTATTAATTCCTAAGCTACTAAGAGATGAAGCATTTGGCTAATGTAGAATAATGTATTCAGATACTGTTTAACATTGTTATTATGCAGTCCATTCCCAACTGACTTAGACATTACAACCTTCTCTAATCTATCAGTAGCAATATATTTGATTAATGACAAAATCACTTGGTGACAGATAATTGTCAATATTCTTAGAGAAATGAAGATATCAAAATGTAGATTTTAGGCACAAGTTGTATTCCTCAAATAGGGGAAAGTTGCATCACTGTAGTAAAAGAAGAAAATAAAAAATTAAGAGTTTCTCTTAAGAGGATACTTGCACAAGTAAGTAAGCACTAACTTAAAGTGAAAACTTGAAGTTACCCCAGTGGAATATTCTTACAAAAAAATTGATTTAGCTACATAATACTTATGCTAGACCTTTGTGTGTCTGTCCGACTGTCAACCACATTATATTCAATTATGAGAGCATGATTACAGAAAATTATGTTCAAAAAAGTGACCAAGGACTAAGGGTTTAAAGTTATTCTACCCAACATAATAAAATTCTAAGGAAACACATCCTCAAAAATATCATAGCAGTGCCGGAAAATTGAATCATTTGAGAGATACCCAAGCTAGGCAAAGACTTAAGGCAAGCCAAATAATTCACACTACCTGATCAAATATGTCAGAAAAAAAATAATGTTTAACTGTTGGATGTCGTCAGCATAAATAAACATATTTCACCTCCAAAGTAGAAAGCATCTCCTGAATAAATATGCAGAGGTATGGAGGCATGAGCAGATGAGGTCACATCATTGTCCACTATTACACTGATACGATTCCTTTTGACGGACAAGGATACAGAATGCCACTGGCCATTATTTAATCCAGCACCTAGAAGGAAAATAAAAGAAAAATTAAGTATAAACATTCATTATTTGTTATACTACTTGAATGTTATAGACTCAAAAGGAGGAGAGATCAGTAATTATAGCCCACATAAAAAATCCCACATGATAGTGAAAGGAGGAGAAAATTAATAAAGAACACAAATATCCTTTGTGAAGACAGAACCTTTGTCCATTTCCTTGCTCACATCTGATAAAGAAAAAATAAAGATACTTTCATGAATAAGCCTTACTGTTGTAATACTCCTAATTATCAGTAGGAGTACCAAGTAATACATCCATTTAAAGTGGTGGCTATAAAAAATATCCTTCCAATCTAAGAAGGGTATCGTTAAGATATCATTATGATGGATGATACAGTATTTTACATGTAATAAACATTTTTACTTCACTATCACAATGGATTCCTTCGTCTTTCAAAATCAAGGGTCAAACATTCAATAGCAAAATCCTGATAAAAGCTTCAGCAACAGTCATGCCAATGTCACAAAATTATTTTTCTTTTAGTTGTCTCTTTTATTGCAAATGTATGGGAAAATTTTCTTGAAATGTAACCTCTAACAGCATTTTACCTTTGGCTCTGCAGGTGTAAGATATGACACAACAATAAACCTAAAGTCCTAATTCTGGAAAGCACTTGCATATATAATCTTCAATAAATTTTATAGGGCAGTATGTAAGCACATTATTGTCCTTAAGAAGTGCTCTAGGCCACTCATGTTTTTTAGTGTTCATCAGAACAGAGATACTTCCATTGGTGAAGAACAAAGAATACAGCCTTTTAGAATTATGTAAAATCTTTGCTTGACTGCAGAGCACCTATGATTTGTGATCTGTGTTTTCCTTCTTGAAATTTCATGTATTTACATACTCATAGAATGTCTTGTATATTGTAGAGAAATAGTCCACCAATTAACTGATTTTTCAAATGGAAAAGAAATAAAAATAGAAAGATAAGAATATTCAAATAGCTAAATTACATCAAAATCAGGATTCATATGTTAACTCCAACAGTCTAAAGACA
Organism: Pezoporus wallicus; assembly: GCF_028554395.1. Taxonomy (NCBI): domain Eukaryota; kingdom Metazoa; phylum Chordata; class Aves; order Psittaciformes; family Psittacidae; genus Pezoporus; species Pezoporus wallicus. Next base: position 111,444 of record NW_026636299.1, on the reverse strand, counting down.
GGCTCAAGATACAATCAAGAGATAAATATTATAGTATAGACTTTATATACTCCATAAAGTCACTTGTCACACTGTTTTTAAGATTAGCAACTTGAAAGAATAATCAAAAAAAAGAAACATTTTCCTACTTACTTATTTCCTTCTTTATAGCTTCCATCCCCAGCTACCAAAAGCCCTAGCTTCTTTCACCTCATCTCTAAGATTAAGCAATCATAAAATCATACGATAATTTGGCCCTACGGGAACCTTTAAAGATACCCAGTCCAGTCTCCCTCCTATGTGCAAGGACTTCTTTTACTAGCTCAGGCTGCTGAAAGCCCCTTACAACCTGACCTTGAGCATTTCCAGTGGTAGCACGTCTAAATCTAATCTCTTTCAATTCAAAACTGTTACCCTTTGTCTTGTCAATGCAGGCCCTGGGAAAAAAAAAAAAAATCTCCATTCTTATTCACAGAATCATACAATCATACAATCATAGAAGCATAAATGCTTTGGGCTAGAAGAGACCTTAAAGGTCATCTAATTCCAACCCCCTGCTGCAGGCAGTGACACTTTCCACTAGACCAGGTTGCTCAAAGCCCTGCACAATCTGGCAATGAACACTTCCAGCTATGAGTCACTGAAAGGACACAATAAGGTATCACTGAAAGGCCACAATAAGGTGTCACTGAAAGGCCACAATAAGGTGTCCCTAAAGCCTTCTGTTCTCCAGGCTGAACAACCTCAACTCTCTCAACCTTTCCTCATAGAAGAGGTGTTCCAGCCCTCTGGTCAATTCTGTGGGCCTCCTCTGGACCCATCCCAAGAGGTTCATGGTTTTCTTCTGCTGGAAACCCCAGAGCTGGATGCAGGACTCTGGGTGGGGTCTCATGAAAGTGCAGTAGAGGAGGAAAATCACCTCCCTTGACCTGATGGTCATGTGTCTTGTTATGCAACCCAGAATACAGTTCACTTTCTTGGTTGCAAGCACACACTGACAACTTATATCCAATATTTCATCATTTTTCAGTATCCCTAAATATCTCCATGCAGGGCTGCTCTCAAACCATTCATCTCCAGGTCTGTATTAATAATGGTGATTTTGCTGACCCAGATTTTGCAGGCCTTGTGCTTTGCCTGTTGAACTTCATGAGATTCACATGAGCCCACTCCTCAAGCCTGCCAAGATCCCTCTGGGTGGCATCCCTTCCTCTAGTGAGTCAACAGCACCACTCAGCGTAGTGTCATCATCAAACTTACTGAGGATGTACCCAATCCCACTACCTCTGTCATTACTGAAGATTTGAAATATAACAGTAAGTTCTGTAATTTTATTTCAATTGTTGGAAGTATAATTGCTTTTAATTCTTAGTTTTGCATCCTGCTCCAATAATTTCTTCTGGTGAGAAAGCCACATTCTAAATACTGAAATATTTAACTGTAAAGGTAGGTAAGGCAGAAAGAATGAGACTGAATGAATGACTGAAGTAGATACATTTTTTTTGGTTACTGGAAAATTGATTATATGAATTTTGCACTTTTTGGTTTGTTCACTATAGCTTATCACACAGACCTACTACATGATTTTGGGATGGATCTTTAATCTCCCTTTCGTACAGGCTGGCATGATTAAAGATACTAAGCTATGTTTATATAGCTCAAGTTAAGACTTTCCAAAAGTCCCTCTCATTAAGTCGGAGGACTGAGGAATTCTATTGTGAGAGAATAAGACATTCCTGATAAAAAAGCTTGTCATAGCCGTTGAATTGAGAAACTTAAGTAAATTCACATTTGCTTGTATGACATCAAAATAGTGGAGGCCAACAGACTAGTATTTCCATTCCATTTGAAAAACTTATAACTGGTGTTCTACTAGGAGTTTTAAAATGCTTCATCAGAAACAAGTGATGAAAAGAATAGCACTTAAACTTTTAGCACATAAAAAGCTAGTTATTACAAGATATCCATTTATTCTCATTAATAGTATATTCATTATTTTAATATCTAAATGCTAAAAGAAAAGTGTCTGTGGGACATCTTACAGAACAATAACATACAACCTTAGGAACACATATAAAATACAATGTATATAATTTATTAGGTCAGTGACGAACAAACAATAAACTAGTTTAGGAAAAGTAATGTATAGCTTAGTCTGAAGTATAACCACTGGATGCAATGATTAACATCCCTTAATTAAAAGTTGAACAGAAATTAAAAGCTGTTTAGAAAGACAGGCTCATATGAAGAAACTGAGTAATAAGAAGTCAAACATGTAATTCAATAACTCAATACATGTAATTCAATTTAGTTTCATAATTCAACATGGATTAATTTTCTGTTATTTCTTTTTTTTTATCTGTATTTAATGACAAGCTTGCAAAAGAGGCTACAAAGTAAAGATATTAAGCAACTATTCTGTAAAAGGATACAGTTTATAATTCAATCACTCATGAATTAACATTCCATTCCCCTTGTTTTTATATGGTTGAAGAAATCTTTAAAAAGCATGATAATGAATTTAAGAGCTGTGCAAAAAAATAAATATGCTGTCATTTAATTATCAAATTGTCTGTGTTTGTGTGTGTGTGTGTTTGTGTGAAAGTCAGGTCATAAGTCCTTGCCTGTAAGGGAACAAACCTGTCCAGCCATCCATAATTTAATTACTCAGTCTCCAAATGCAGACTAGAATTGCTTCAGTGAGTGTAACAATAAACACTTACAAAACTCCAGAAAAAGTTTCCTATATGGTCCTATTAGATAACTTCTTTCTCATAAGAGAATAAGATTGTTTTGCAGTATTTTCTGTCCTTACCAAGACAAACACAATTCTTCCTGTTAGATTTTATGAAGAATAAGCCTAGCATAGCATGAGAACATTAAATTCTGTTTCACTGTAGTGTCAAGATTTATTTTGGGCTGTTTCAGCTAATATATCATGTATTGTGTTCCAACTTTGAAATTGAATAAAATGCTCTGTGTTCAAATCTACAGCTGTTCAAACTGCCACCACCTTCTGCTGGTCTGGTAAAATGATGTTGCAAGGCAATAGTTGCAATTGCAATAGCTCCCAAAAAGCCAAATTCATCACTTTTAACTTCATACCACTGACATTCTTACTAAGGAATTGACATTTTCAAATGGTGAGCCTAGGGAAACTTCTTGCCATTAAAATGGTACTCTGTGCATCAGTTATTTTAGATTACAAATACCAGGGCTGATCCTATTATCATCCATAGAAACAGGATCAAAGTACTTATGTAAATTTCAGCATTATCTGTGGTCATTATTGGCTTAGAGTCTTTTCCTGAATTAAAATAACTGATTAGAATTTTATTTTTAATCATTATACACCTGTAGAAACATAATGAGCTTCAGAGTTAGGTTTTACCTTTTTATTTTTCCTTTTTTCACCCCCTCAAAGGAATTTTCATTTTGTATCAGGAATTGAAGTAAGAAATCAATCTAAGAGAAACAGAAGCACAAAACTAAGATCAAGGGGGCCTCATCTTCAAGTCCTGTGGTTGTTTCTTTGCTCTGCTTGGCTCTGCTTTGCTCTTTTTGTCTGCCTTACACTGCCAAGTATATGATTTCTGAATAAATCAGGTTAGTAATTCTTAATTTTTTTGTATACCAAGTATATATTTTTTAGGAAATTTCTCCCTCATTTACATAACTTTTTTAATTCTGTGAGGTCTGAAATATATTTGGAAGCTTTAATTGTTATGATGTTTTATTTTTTTTTATTTTATGAATTATTTTACTATTTATAATTTATTTTTATGCCAGTAACTTCTTAGCTTACTTATTGTGTGCGTTCTTGCCCAAGGCAAACTAGCTATAAGCAACCTCATTAAAAACTTTATATTCTGGCTTGAGAAATCCCCTGAAATATGCCTTTTGTTTTGTTCCTGTCACTCCAATGAATATGTCTTATACAAGGTTGAGCTCTTCACACGTTCAAGTCCTTAACTTGCCTTCTAACTACTAATAGAAAATGCAGTTGTTATTCACCTTTTAATTCAGTTTACACATTATATTACTGGAACTAACTTGGCTTCATTTTCCTGCTCTATGATTATGAAATATATGATTGTGTACCACCCAAAATAAACCTATGATCAACTGATGCTTTCAGTACCATCACTGTGGTTTTCTCAGCCAAATTATCCATTGCTTCTAGGACATATTCCTCCAGCTATTAGGTCTCTGTTACATGGTTCCATACAGAAACCACACCAATCCCAGTCTAATTTCCTCATCTTCATATATTTTTTGTAATGACAATTTTATCCTCCAGAAGAAAGGGGCAAAATTCAATTGTTTACATAAAGGATGAGAAATTCTGAGGAGGCTGTGGTGCATAGAATGTCAAAGCACAGTATACTGCTGATGAAGTGCTGCTAGGTGAAGGTATTGATATTATCACATGCTGATATTATTGCTTTTTACCATTATTTAGAAAGTTGTGAAACATAGAGATGATGTCAGCTCTGTCCTGGTCTTACATTTCATGAAAGAAGGAGCCAACAGTCACATCTAGTGCATAAATATGCATGCAAAGACATACAAACGACTCTCCTTTGCAGTCTGTATTGTTGCAAATAATTTCTACTCAGTCATGGGGGAAAAAAAATCCACAACATAAATACAGGTTTATGAGAAAAGAAATTATTTATAAAGATTCGGTATTAAAATTCACACACATAGAACAGGCTTACACACCTACTAGTCATAAAACTTGTCAAGAATGAAGGTACTAATTTGAATGACTTTATAATAACCATAATAACCTTTTTTATGTATAGAAATCTTGGATTTTTATTTTTTTTTTACTTTATTTTTGTTACCTGCAGTGATGTCACTCAGTGCTTTTCCTGGTTTATGAAGACTGATTTTAACTTTCCCATCACTCAGATATAAAAGGAAACCACTTGAAGCCTGGTGTACTTTGCTAGATAATAGAAGCCCCTCCTTGTTCCACGTGCGAAACTGGAAACTGACGAATGCTTCATCTTGCCCTGATGTGCCTGGCAGTGCCAGATAACTACTGGGGCTCAGAAAAGTGACAGGAACCACCTGTGGCTCTGAACATGAGAAGGATATGTTGCCCTAGAAATAAAAGAAAGATATATGTCATTAGGATCATTGGGGGAAGAAAAGTGATGAGAACTTTGGTATGGAAACTACAGAATTTCAAAACATTGTGTATACATAGAACCTTGCACTTGAATGAATTATTCTAAAAATCATGTGTCAGTATGCAAGAACATCACCAGTTTGAGAAATGTGTACCTAGCTGCTTGACCAGAACAGACATATCTGCCTGAGAAGAGAGCGGCAGGGACCAAGAGAATGACGTAAAAATCCTAATTTATATGGGCGATTTAATGATACTTCAGAAGTTAGACAGACCTGCTTTCTTTCTATTTTGGTTCAGCCTCTGGAGGCTTTAGGGACTCGACAAATTTCTGAACATCACATAAAATGCCACTGAATGCAAAGTTTGGTACAAAAATTTGTATAGGTCTAAATGCTAGTATGCTACTCATTGTTTAAGGGAGTGTTAAATTTGAGAAAAAGAGAAATCATTTTGCCAAACCAAGGAGCAGTTTCTCTAAATCAATGCAACTGGAGATGTGCACTGTCCCCAGTATTTGTTTCCACAAATGGAAAAAATTCCACATATAAACTCTTGCTACTTACAAATGTAAAGCACATACTTCATAAATCAAAACGAAACATGTTTTCAAGAGTGGCCTTATGGACCAGATCACAAGTTGCATTTAGACACCTAGTCTTTATTTTGTGCTTGACTGCTTCTGAAATCACTGGTTCTTAGATACCTAAATAAGCTCATGGATGAGTTCATTGACAAACTCTGAGCTTTTATGGTTGTACTGAGAGATATACATATGACTGGAAAGGGATTAATGCATTTTTTTGCATCTGGTGCAAGAATTAGTCAATACATTTTGACTCTTGATAGTGCACAATATGACTTGCTGACACCCTTTGAACCCTAACTAATTTGTTCTGTAAAGAAGATTACTAAAAGCTTAATGTCTTTAGAATTCAAAGTACATTTAACTTCTGTTCAACACATAGAACTTTTAAACTTTTGAACATACATAAAATTTTTACTTTATAGTAAAAATACTTTCTAGCCCCTGGCATGGCAAGACATTAAATTTTATCTGGACTTATTTTTCTTCAAAGAAAAAATATAAATAGATAAAAACTCTGTGCTATGAACTCAGCTGTAGAGAAATGAATCATCAACTGAACTGACCCCGTGAAAAGGCAGTCATCAGATTAATAAACCTTGTTTAATGCTAAAAGCTTACCTTCTGCAGATTCCCCTTCCACGTTATCTTGACAGCTGCCTGATACTGTATCAGACCAGCAAAGTGGCTACTTAACAAGGATTCTATGATAATGTAGGTATGTTATAAAACATTTCCTAAAGGATTCTGAAAGTACCACAACAGTTTAAATCATTTGAAGATGATGATGTTATGACAATAATTTCATAGTTCCCCTTTCAGTAGTCCCCACAGAACCTACTGTAACTACCCTCTCCCCAACATCCATCAGCATCATGAAAGGGATACTATATGAAGGTATCAGTTTAATTAATTTTGGAATATTTCAGATGAGCTTCACATAAGAAAAGATGCCTGTCAACCATTTTTTCTGGAATAGAGAACCAAGTTTGGTTGTTCATATTCAGAACTGAAATCCAAACCAAAAGATCTGGAGCTTGAAAGCATTTCATATTTGGTTAATTATTTTGAATTGATTGTTTTTCCATTATAAATTTGCATATCCTCCTATTAAATAAATACATAGAGATGGCTCTGGTACTACTGGAAAAAAAGATCAACAAAATAAAAACAAACAACAAAAGTCTTAATAAAATATATAGGTAACCTTCTGTAACACAGCAGAAAGTCTATTCATTAGAACTGTTTCTCTAAAAGGTGGCAATTTGGCTAATACAGCTGTTGGCCATGTCACAATAAATACATTAAACCCTAAAGTATAGCTCTTCAGACAAAGGGCAATATGAATTGACAAGCAGAACTTATCTATCAAAATTATAATGCTCTGGAGAAAACAGACTAGTTCAGCATCCTCAGCAACAGAAGGCTTTTAAAATATACTGTTGGCATTCTTACTAGTCAGGTACAGAACTCAAAGCCAGACCTTTGATGACTTCAAATGCATCTTATTTCACTCACTGCCTTTGTACATGCACAACAGCGAGGTACCACGAAACAGTGAGATAACACACGCATCTAAATACCTGATAAAGAACTGAAGATTAAAATACATCCTGCACTGTCATACTGCATATGAAAGTGGCTGTTGTTTTTTTCTTATTATTTTACTTTTTATTCTTTCTTAACTATGAATCTCTTACCACAAAGTAGATCTGAGACTTATGCCTTCTGGCCAGGTCAATAATGTTCACTCCATTATAATAAATATTTTCAAAACACCCATGAAAGTTCCTGTGTGAAAATGTCCCTGATTTTCCAGGCACTGGCATCCCTCCAAAGCTGAGCTTAGAAAGAGAAGAGAAATCAATGATACTATTAAGTAATTTTCTAAGAATGAAGTTTCCAATAACATAAGAAGTCAAAGGCCAGAAATCTGCTTTTTCTTGGCTCTTGCCTTTTATCACACCTATGTATTAAAAGAACTGGCTAAAAAAAAATTAGATGATATTGAGTCATATGTATGCATTAAAATACTCTGAAATGGGGGGGGTGTTTTTTTTGGGGGGGGGGGAGGTGTTCTGTTTTTTTTTTGTTTGTTTGTTTGTTTGTTTGTTTTCTGAGGATACCTTTTAACAGTTGCTTACCTTTAACAGTCTTACTATACAGTCTTATTAGTTCTCAGGGTTCATTATAGCTACAAAACCAAGGAGAACAAAAAACAAAGCCCAGTGCTTACAGACCATGCTGGACAGTGCGAAGAGGGAGAAGAGAATTTGTTAAAAACTTCTTTAGGAAATTTGAGCCTGACTTCTCCACTGTGTGCATATTATAACTACAATAGTGGAGAACAAGAATGCATCAAATTAAGTTATTCTAGGGCAGACTGAAACAAATGAGAGAACTTTTTCCCCTTTCAAAATGCTTAGGCTATGCGGTTGCTTGATGTTATGATGTATGTTTCCTTTGGTTCAGAAAGAAATTGGAAGACTTAATAAAAATAAAAATCCATTGAGAGCTATTAAATTAAAAAATATTGCTCTGTCTTAATAAGTCCCTGAGGCAGAAACTGTTAGAAAACAGTAGATTATTTTAGAAAAGCATTGACACAAGGGTGACTTGAGTTATGCTCTGGTCTATGTTTTCACTCTTGGGCACTATCAGATACAGTATCCCAATTTAAGTGAACTTTTGAACTCCTTCATTTCAAAGTTACTCTGGTTGCCGTTGTAGAAAAGGTAATTTTAAATTATATCTCTTTTAATTTTGAAATTTAACTCAAAATTTAAAATAATTTTATTAAAAACATCATATTTAATTCAGTTATTAAGATTTTTTTATAGTAAAAAATGCAACTCTAAATACATTGGTTCATACTTTATTGGGTATTTTTAGGCTTTTTTCCAGCTTCTGCTTTCCTTTCTATTCTGTATTTGTAACACATACTTCAAACTACAGCATGTGGAAGAGAGGAAAGTTTATTTGCAATATTGGGGGGGGGGGGTAAATATATAAGTAAAAATATATTAGTAAAAATATATTTATTTGCTAAGCAGTTAAAACTAGCATTCATTCCCCCCCACCTTTTTTTTTTTTTATTGTTCTTTTTAATTCAAATGATCCTCCAAGACTTGGCATTGTGATCTGGATTCAGAAATTTAAAGTAGAATCATGACTTTAATTTTGTGAATGATATTTTTGAAATGTGATAATGCAGACACAGAACAGCATGCAATATCTTACTCTAAACTGCTTATAAAGCTCAAATGAGAAGAATAAAGTAATTTAGATCTATAGGCTCCAGATATTCTGCACTGTCAGTCATTTTTTCATCCAACAAACACGACAGGGGCAAACATAAAGCAGCTAGTCATCACATTACAACTGTGAAATAGTGGTATTTTCAACTATCGGTGGGAAACTCTCACAGCAAATTACATCTACTCCTCTTCATGAATCTACCATTCATGTAAACAAGATTTTTTCATAGTACATGCGACAGATTTAACAGGAACTTAAGTTTCAATATAAACATTTTTTAAATGGTTTTATGTTGATTTATTGTCATTTCCATCAAGCCATAAGTTGATTACTTTGAGTTGGGGTTCACTCCTTACATTTTCTATGTTTTTCTATATAAGTTTCTATAGAATATATATAGAATATAATTTCTAGATATTTTTCTGTATACATTTTCCACATTTGCAGCTTTACTGAAACAAAGGTATTAAAATGAATTCTGAGATGAAAAAGATGGTCTTTTGAAAATTTTCAGTTGCAAGTCTAGTGGAGCATTAGTAATTGAAGAACATCTCATTTTCTTTGATTCAGTCCTTTATGAGACAGAAAATCCCTAAAGTCGTAAGCACTACAAACTTAGTTATATTCTATATCCTTTGCTTGTTTCACTGCATTTACATATCAAAGTTAATAACGATAATAAAGGAAAAGTAATTTTCACACCTCATAATCAAGGTCCAAATAATTGAATTCTCCTTTTGTATGAAAATGATGAGTGTGTTTATCCACTGTAAAGTTTACTTGATTGTTAAATTGTTCAATGAGAACAGAATGCCACTGCTGATCATCCAAAAGGCTGCCCAGCTTAATATTAATTTGGGCATTAGAAAGATGAGTTTTAGTATCACCTTGAAAGGAAAAAAAATAACAAACTATTAATTCCATATAAAAATAATTGTTCTAATAGATATTGCTAGTTTATCATACTCTATACATTAAAATCCACTTAATAAATTAAAAGAAGTTTTAGTCAAATAATACCTAACAACTATATTTGATTTTATGAGACTGCAGCTGTTACCTAAATTAATGAGTAGGGACAGCTTCCCTTTAATTAATTCCAGGGTAATGTGGTCTCCATTTTGTCCTTCTCTGTGGAGGAGAATTCCATCACTTTGCATTGTCTTAAACTTCAGAGAAATCACATGTTCACTCATGAGTTTTTGATTAAATGTGTAAATTAGACAACTTTTCCCATCAAAGCCAACCACCTCGGACCCTAGAAGTAAAGAAATGAAAGATAATGTATAATGCTATGTCTAAAAGAAACAGTTGTATGTTACTTCAATGTGATATGAAGTCCTCCACTAACATCCCTAGATCCACTTCCCTTTGTTAAATGGCATGACACTCCTGTCAGCCCATTTCACCAGCCTGTCTGGGTTCCTCTAAATCGCAACAAAACCTTCTAATGTGTTGATCAGTGCTCCAAATTTTTTTGGCTGCAAACTTGCTGAAAGTACACTCTGTTTCATCATCCAGGTCATTAATGAAAGTGTTGGACATCACTTAAATAATTATCAACCCATGGCTATACCACAAGTGAATAGATGCAGCTTGACTTTCTGCCACTGACCAAAACTCCTTCTGGCAGGCAGTTCAGTCTGTTTTCAGTCCACTTCTTTGACCTGAACAGCCTGTACTTATCAGTTGTCTGTGAGGACATTACAAATATAGCATCAAAACTCTTGCTAAATTCAAGATAACCAACATCAAACGCTCCCTTTCACTCACCAACTCAGTTATACCTCTGTAGAAGGCTATTAGTTTGATCAGTTATTTTCCCTTCATAAATCCATTCTATTTCCAAGAATCTCCTAATTTTTTCTGTTTGGAAATGGTTCTAGGATTCTTTGCTCCTTTACCTTCCAGGGACTGAAATGAGGCTGATCAGTTTGTAGTTCCCCAGGTATTCCTTCTTGCATTTATTGACAATAGGAGTGATATTTGTTCTCTTCCAGTCTTTAGGAACTCCCAGTCACCACTACCTTTCAAGCATAAATAAATGTGGCCTCATAATGACTGCGGCCAGTTCCCTTAGTTTTTTCAGGTGCATCCCAATAGGGATGATATACCTGTGGAAACCCTTCATTTTTGTCTTCCATAACCTTTATCGGTTTCAAATCCAGGTGGTTTAGTTTTCCTAGACACATCTTTAAATGCTTAGACAGTTTTTATATTCCTCCTGGGTCATTTAACCTTACTTCCACTTCTTACACACTTCCTTTTTGTTCCTGAACACAATTAGGAGCTTCTTGCTTATCCAGGCAGACCCTCTGCTACTTTTGCTTGATTTTCTGCTTTTTGGAATAGATCTTTCTTGAGCTTGGAGGAGATGATCCTGGAAAATTAATCTGTCCACCTGGATCCCTCTTATCTTCAGGACCATCTCCCATCACTCTTCCAGTTAGGTCCCTGTGCATGAAAGAGTCTGCTTTCCTGAAGGCCAGGGCTGTGATCCCATTTGACTTGTTGCTTTCTCTGAGGATCTTGAACATCACAGTCTCATGGTTGTTGGGACCAAGGCTACTGCACCTTTAACTTCCTCCATTAGTTCTTCCTTTTCTGTAAGCATGAGGGCCAGTAGAGCCCTCATGTTTACAGAGCAGAGATCTTGTCAGCTCCTTGATCACCTGTGCTGGCAAGCTGTCATTATAAAATTCCAGAAAACTCCTGGATTGATTATGCCCAGCTATGCTGTCCCACCAGCATATACCAGGGTGATTAAAGTCAGCAATAAATTCCAAGGCCTGTGAACCTTAGGCTTCTTCCAGTTGTCTGAAGAAAGCTTCACCCATTTCCCCGTATTAGGCAGTAAGTAACAGGAAGCTGCCACAATGGTACCACCTGTAGTCTGTCATCTAATCCTGATCTATAAATTCTGACCTATCTCTTCATCTGTCCCTAGGCAGAGTTCCATGCACCCCTGCAGCTTGCTCACAAATGTTAACTGCCTTTCCCTCACTGACCTGGCTATTCTCTTCTAAGGGACCTGTGACTATCTGTGGCACCATACCAGCCCTGGAACTATTCCACCATGTCTTTATAGTCATGATGAATTTGTAGTCTTTCAAATACATAAAGAACTCAATTTATTTTGTGTGTTTTCCATGTTGTGTGCATTAATATGCAGGCACTTCTCTATTTTTGTGTTTGCACTTCAGATGCTCAAGTGCTTTCTGTTCAGCCCTAGTCTGTTGTTTCCATTGTCTCGCTTTTTCACACTGCCCTGAAGCCTTTGGTTCTCAGTCCAGTCCATCACTTCCTCACTTGATTTTATCCATCATCTCCCTCCTCTGTCATTTGTAGTTTAGAGGTCTCCTCTCCAGGTTAGCCAGTCTGTTAGAACAGGTGCTTTTGCATGGTCAGATGGATTCTGTCTCTTCCTAGCACTTCTGATCCTCAGGGTGCCCTAAGGTCGTTATCTGGATAACTGTTGCTGACACAAGCAGTGCAACTAGCTGTGGATCCATCCAGTGCTCCTCAATCTCTTCATTCTTGTCAGCAAGAACAAGGAAAATGACATCTGAGACCCTATGCTCTTTCCCCTAGAGTCATGTAAAAATGACTGACATCCACCAGGTCACACTTGGCTGTACTGTTGATGCAGAGGGAGCTAATCTGAAGCATAGACAGACCTTAACAGTCTCTCCACAATGTCCTGGATCCATGTCCCTAGCAAGCAGCAAACCTCCCTAGAAGGCAGGTCAGACAGGCAGACAGAGATGCTGTCAATACCTGCTATGAAGAGAGTTGGGAACACACCTAAAGGGACATCTTCATAGCATAGAATCATACAGCAGTTTGTGTTGGAAGAGTCTTCTCAAAGATCATCATTAAAAAGCAAATAAATTCTTTCTTACGTCCAATCTAAATCTAAAATCTTGCAGTTTAAAACTATCACTGTTCTGTCACTACAGGACCTGGGGAAAAAAAATAATCTCCATCTTTATTATACACTCAAGTACTGAAACGCCACAGAAAAGTCTCCCCACATCTTCTCCAGACTGAGCAACCCCAGCCTTTCTTCACAGGAGAATTGTTTCAGCCCTCTGGTTACTTTCAAGGCCCTCCTATGGACTCACTCTTGAGGGTCTATGTCTTTCTTGTGCTGGGGATCCCAGAGCTGGATGTAACGCTCCAGGTGGGGTCTCATAAGACTGGAGTAGTGGGAAAGAATCAGCTCCTTTGACCTCCTTGATTTTGTACTATAATAGACAAAATAAAAAACTCCTAAGTTTCACAGTTGAAGAAAAGAGTAATGCCGAGGAAATTTCATTATTACATTATAAATGTATGCTTCCTCACTTACATTCATAGTCCTAATGAGTATGCTTAAAGGTAGACTCAGTGTTACAGCTCCATGATAGTACTCCAGTGAAATCTAAGTTCTATTTATGACTAAATTCTATCAGCATTACAGAGTTTCACTTTGGGGGAAACAAGTAAGGACAGGGCAAATTAAAAGGAAAGGCAAGGGTCAAAACAAGGGACAAGGCAAAGCAAAAGGCAAAGCAAGGCAAAAGGCAAAGCAAGGCAAGGCCAATGAAGGGAAAGCCCAGGAAAGGAAAAGAAGGTGGGAAGGGAAGGGAAGGGAAGGGAAGGGAAGGGAAGGGAAGGGAAGGGAAGGGAAGGGAAGGGAAGGGAAGGGAAGGGAAGGGAAGGGAAGGGAAGGGAAGGGAAGGGAAAAAGCAGAAAAGAACCGATTGCTGATTTTATCCCAGTAATATACAGGAATATCTGTCAAAATCAGTACAGATTGAACAGGACACACACAAAGGAGCCACTAAAACCATGAGAAGCTCGTAGAGTATTTACAGTTCATAAGTAAAGAAGAAAAAGGTAATTACCCTTGAAAGATAATTTTGTGAAATAAATGAAGATGTAAAGGACACTCAATAAAATATGAAGCTATTTTTCAATTGACTGGTTGATGTTTTTCAAGTCAATGGAAACCCAATATCTATTTACTAACTTTAATTTCACTAAAAATATTTCTGCACATTGTCTGCATGGAAATGAACTCAATTTAAATTAGCTATTGTACTTAAAGTCAGTCATTTACATTCCACTTTTAAAATCCCTTGCCAAATCAATGCAGATATGTTTTTAAGTATGGTTTCTTGATCTTCTTCACATCTTGATGTACTTCTTACTTACGAAGAGTTCGTTTACTAAAGGTACAATGAATAAATATGACAATGAATACATATAATAAAAATTCTACCTAAAAATGAATCCTAGGTTGACTATTTACTTCATCATAACATTGAATGCATGTGGACAGTAAAAACATTAATCAATGTTAAATTTAAATAATTATTAAGAGCTTCCAGAAAAACTTCAATAGCAGAACTTGTGCATTGTTACATATGTATCAAACCAGCTAATTAGCTATATTTTTGATAGGTACTGATAGCAGTACAGGGTTTTGTTTGTGAAAATACTCTTGTTATTAGTTATAAAGACAAGAGCATAAACATTTAACACAGGTCTCCAAAATCCCTTTCACAATTCTGCAGCACTAGCTCCTAAGGAGCAAAACCTACTCTTTCCAAATTTGGAAAATAAACATAATCAAAACTTTTGCCCACCAGCATGCATGAATGAAGGTTGTGAAAATGCTGCAAATGTTAATCAAAATTCTTGCAACTTTTCTCATGCATGTTTTGTTTTCACCATCTACGCATTACCACTAAAAATAAATTGAAAGAGTTGTGAGAGATAAAGGCTGGGTCTCCTGCAGGTTTATCAGGATAGAAAGAATAAGCCCAGATACATAGAGTGCCATAACATTTCCCTCTTTTGTATGTACCAAGTACTCTCAATTTGATCTGTGAAGACTCATCTTTTGTTTTCACAATTTACATGGTATCTTTCTCAAAGTAATGTAATCTAAATCCCTATTATTCTGTGAAAATACCTTTGGATGTGATGAAATGCCTCTGAGAAACTGGAAATTCTAGAAACCTCACACACCATAGGATCAAGAGTTCTACCTATCCTGAGTAAAAGAATTTCAGCTGCAATAACTTTGAAAAACAATTTGGGTTTTGTTAATATTCAAAATAATTGAAATTAATGTTAATGTTCTCTAGTAAAAAAAAAAAAAAAAAACCCAAACAAAAAAACCCTAGCAAAAAATAATGCACATTATTTTGTGGCTTTTTTTTTTCTTTTATTGGTTTTAGATATCCTTAGTCCTGAAAAAAATTGAATTAAAATGAGAAACCTGCTTTGTGTAGCTTTCCAGTTTTGAGGAAGGCAGACCTGAAAAGGTTCACAGTGTTCAGAAAAGTCAGAAAAATCAGGACTAGGATACCACTTTACAAAAACCCCTTGTGGGAAAAAAAAAAAAAAAAAGTAGTTTAAAATTGTTCATAATTAGCCATACTTAAAATTAACTTATTTGCAATCACTTTCACATCAAGCCTTTGAAACTACATTATCCCAGTTATGAAGTGGTTTAGAAGTCCTCTCTTTGACTGATGTAACTGTGCCATTGATCTTATGCATTCACACCAGGAAAGGAATTCTCAAAAAGCCTCAACACATTTAACTGTTAGAGGGCTCTGGAAAAAGGTTTGCATATCATAGTATCTGCAGTGCTTGTTTTTAGGCACTGAGTCTAACAACCTCTTTTATGTACAGTGTGCTTTTATCTACCAGTTACTTTTGTCCTAAAATCTTATACGATTGTCATTTTCATATTCATATTTAAATCCATCTTTCTGTCTGTCATATGAAGACACATAAAGCCAGGTAGATCCCCTGGAAAGAGAAAGTCTTTCTTTCTTCCCTGCAAGAGAAAGACTTCAGAACAGGTGCAAGAAAAGTGAGGAATATGGTAGATGTAGCAGGGTGAGGAAGGGGAATAACTAAACACAAAGAATACAGGGGAACTTTTTTTAATGTTTCATTTAACTCCATAACTGACTACTCTTATTTAGCCTTTCTATTCCGTAAGTGGTAAAAGCCAAAAATGGAAGGACTTGTTCCGGATGCATGCTTTAGAAATATATAAAATATGACAGCCCTTGGCCTAAAAGGTTTCTAGTAATAAAGGAGCTCTCTGTAAGAAAACAGGAAACAAAACTCCTGGTTTATCCTATGGACACCTATCATGGACATTACCAAACCTCACTGAAACTTTAATTAAAGGGGAAACATTAGTACTGAGGATATAAATTTAACTTATTCAGAGCAGATATTTGGCTGGAAGACAAAAGAGCAGCAACCTGAAAGTAGTGCCAACAATTATCCAGTAAGTATTACTTCACTAAGATAGTAGTGACTTTTGGATGTAACAGACATGCATTTTTCAGTATCACTTTATGAAACAGAGAGATCAACTTTATATATTCTTGCAATTTTAGTTATGTAATTTATAACAGATAAGACTGAAGGAAGAAATTACTGCATTTGCACTTGAATAAACAGTCCACATACTTGGTAGTAAATGGAGAGTTGCATACTCTTATCAGACCAAGTGAGATCTATCTCCCTGGAGGGAGGAATGAGAAATGGGAAATCTGGAAAGTGTAAATCAAAGTTAAAGTAGGTATCACAGGCATTGGTGCTTAGTGTAAATCAAAGTTAAAGTAGGTATCACAGGCATTTGTGCTTTCCTTTTCCCACCTGGAAAAGTTCATAATAATTTAGAAAGAGCCAGGCACAATTACTGTAACAATAACTACATGTCCTGCATGTGTCTGATAAATGGAGGTAAAGACTGGAGAGAAAGAATTAATCTTTCAAATGATTAAACATATGTTAGAACTCCAAGACTGTAATCACCTGGTTTGTCTATAGCAGCAGCCACTGAATGGAACTGCTAAAAACACATGACGATTCTAGATGTTAAAAATAAAGATATGATAAAGAGTTTGCAATTCATTTGGAATAAAAGCATTTATACACAAAAAAAAAGTCAAGAGCTCACGACATCATTAGTACAGAGAAGATCTTTACCAGCTTAAAAAGATTCCCATATATTTAGCAGTCATGTTCTTATGTACTCCATTATGGTGGGTAGTGAATGAATATTCTTTTTTAAATTCAGCCTTACCTCTGAAGACAATTAGCATTGATTTGTTTCAATAAGCTATCTATAGTATTGCTCTTGTACCAAATGAGTAAAATATAGAAAAACACCTGATCTTCCGCAAATTACTTACTGACCACACACTAAATATTCTATCTACATAACTGCTTATTCTATATGTTTTATTATTTTTTGTAACATAGACATTGTCTATTTTTGTCCTTTAGAACTGCAGATTTTTCCATGGCCATCGAAAAGGAACACAGCAACAGGGATATCAAAAAGAGAACCATAAGATACTTTGCAAGGTGCGATAGAGAAAACTACAGGAGTGAACATAAATAAGATCTAGATTTTAGGCATGTGCAAAAGAGGGCTCTTCAGTTTGGAAATATTTTAGAACACAACTTTGAGTGCGGATTTAAACATAGTCTAATGCACAAGGTAAGGGGCTGATAAGAAGGAAAGCTGATTCACTGTCAGTGAAACTTAGAGACAGGAGAGAATATATTTCATCAAGTACTATGCAGATCAGATTTCAAAGGGAGACTCATATGAGTTCTCACCTGGGAATGATAAAGGCATGTCTTCAGCCTTCATTTTCAACTTTAGTAGTTAAAACAGTGGAGGGTAAGTTGTATCTTGGCCAGATTTCTCAGTAACAGCAGTATTATTAGATTGGTCTAAGAATCGGAAGTCACGTGACTAGTACCCAGGCAGACGTCATTGAAAAATTCATGTGTTTTTATCTCCTTACACTCTTCTCCTGGCATGAGCTCTTTGTTTTCTGGGATTGGGTGGTTTACTTCATTTCTGATGTGACCTAATCTCCATCCAAGTTGAAATTTTCAGTATCCTTAGTTCATGACCATTCACTAATTTTACAAAGCCAAGCTGGAGGCAGAAAGCCCATAGATGTGTTTTACTGATGTTCAGTTACTGTTCATTATAAGTAAGATAATAATGAATAGAAATAGAAGAGGGATATATGGCAGCCATTCAGAAGTGATCAGCCGTGTAAAGCGTGACTTAAGCAGAGAAGCTGAAAAAAAAACCCTACAAAAACAACAGATGAAAGTTCTTATAACAAACATTTGAAGAGGTTGATTAAAATAAATTCTGTTTCTCTCATGAGGAAAAGATGTAGAGAATAAAAGACAGTAAGCAACTTGCTAAGATGAATATTAAAAAAAAAAATCTAGGAATGAAGAACTGTAACAAGAAGACAACAGGAAGATTTACATTGTCCAGCAGATCAATACAACCAAATGCTTATATCAGATCTTAATGTTTTATTAATGATCCCAAAATTATCCTAAAAAAAAAACCTTAAATATATAACAACCTTGAAATACACTTCAACTGTGTATTTTTGGTTCTATCTACTTGTAGTCTTATTGGAACAAGACCAAGATCATATATTTTTAAAACTGTAAACATTTTCCATATTTCACCATATTAAGTGCAGCTTTTAAGACTACTAAAAAAAAAAGTGTTTAGTAAATCACTTATTGCATTATGTTCACACCATTCATTC
Source organism: Pezoporus wallicus (assembly GCF_028554395.1). Lineage (NCBI taxonomy): Eukaryota > Metazoa > Chordata > Aves > Psittaciformes > Psittacidae > Pezoporus > Pezoporus wallicus. The sequence goes on along the minus strand of NW_026636299.1, from coordinate 92,861 downwards.
CAACAAAAAAAGAACTGGAAAATAAACATCACATACTGTTAGATGATGCAGAAATCTGGATGCACAGTCTGCAAATAAATGCGTTATTGAGTCAGTTTTACTCAAGATTAAACTTAAGCTTAGAAATCAACTTTCAAGTGTAATTTAGATTACAAAAGACAATGATGAATAGTCTTTTAATTCAGCTGATTCAGCAAAACACTTACTGTATGTGCATCCATACACTTCAATGCGCATTCCAATTCTCCCATTCGGATTCCAGTCCAAAGGCACAAAACGGAGAAATCTTGCTTTAATGGAATGCTGAAGCTTATAGTATACAACACTGTCTGCATTCATGTTTCCAGAAAAGGCCTAGAAGAAAATGAAAGAGAGATCAGCCACATCCATATTGAGCATAGAAATACATGGAAGCATTGCTGATCTTTATACCCTCATCTGCCAAGCAGTCAAGCACAGGAATAAAATGTAATTGTCAGTGAATTTCATAGGAGCAACAGCTGAATCGGTCTGGTTTATTCTTGTGGATCAAGTGTTAAGTCATCTCTACATTTAGCACTGACACTATAGCAATTGAAAAATCTCACACCTTCTAAAATTTAAGTTAATGAAACACTTCAAAAGCAAACATTCCTTTTCCAAAATGTATAGAAAATCTTGGTATTTCAGTGTATTATACCAACTAATACTTTTTCCTAAGACAAGAGAGTGGGGACTGTGATGTCCTCTTCCCAAAAGGTTAGATAAATATCACTGCAAACCTGTATTTTAGCTGCATAGTTTGCTGAATCATAAAAGTTCTTAGACTGACAGAACATGGTGTTGAAAGACTGGTTTCTAACTAAAGAATCCAGAGTATAATAAAAGGATTTAAATTCAGTGTTCTGTTAAAAAAAAAACAAAACAAAACAAAAATGTAAATTTCCAATTTTATACCCAAGTGAGATATAAAAGAATAAAGTATTATCATAGAAACTGTTTGAGGAGCAGTATTTAGCTGATAAGACTACTTTCCCTTTTTGTCACAGAAAGAAAATTTATAGAAACATAAACAAATTCAAAGAAGAACAGAGCTGTCATCATGAACTTTAGCATCCTAAAGACAGAAGAATATAGTCTGATTTTGTTGGCTAGATGTTCAGATGTTATGTTTTTTTTTTTTTCTCATTGCCTGTTTGTGGTATGTGAAGCAGAAAAAAAAATTTCAAACATTTTGGATTTAAATACCTGATAAATTAGACAGAAATAATAATACATTCAGAATAGTACATTCAGAATAATAAATTAGACTGAAATACTTTCATGGGCAGAATATAAAAGATTATACATTTCTGGATATATGGGCGGTACTCTTGCTATAAGTCACAAATTTTACAACTAGAGAAGCATATAAAAAACAACATCTTTTGGTATGCAGCTTCTCTTTGCGTAAGTTTTTGTAGCAGAGGTGAGCTTCATTGTATTAATTATTTATACTGCTATAAATAAATCTTTGCATCTTCCCTCCCCTCTACTAAGTAAAATTTTAATAAATTCTAACCTCTGAAAATTCAATTAAAAAAAAAAGAAAGCAGCTAGTGAATGGTGAATGGGCTTATTACAGCTAACCTATTCAGCTAGTTATAAGCAACAAAAGTTAGTGACTCTGAATGTTCACACCAGCTTCACGTTTTATAATTTAACTATCACAGTTGGTGAAGGTGGAAACATGCTAAAACAAGCACTGGTGAGGAGACACTATTTGGAGGGTATGACCAGACCTCTTGTCCCTTCAAATCCTTATTTGCAGTCTGTAACAAATTTAGCTTTCAATAAAAGTGCCACTTAGTTTGTTGACTGAACCATAACCCAGTCTCCAGAAGTTAAAGTGCTGTGAGCAAATGAAGTGTTTGATTAAGATTGAAATTTTTTCCAAAATTGTTTTCAGAAGGCAGCCACCTCATAAAAATTAGATGTTAAGTTTTGAGTACAGAATGTATATTGCTTGTTTGGGTTTTTTTTTACTTCAGGGTATACTTAAACCATGTGTTCTAATTTAAAATTAGGGGGTTTACTTCAGTAACAGCCTAAAAGTAATTCAAACTACTCTTTAAGCCATTCAGAATGGTCAGTTTAAAAATCAATGTTTTTAGCTGTTATTTTACAAAGCCTTTATCTGGGAAGAATGCATTTGAAAGTGCATCAATTGAGTTGACTCCTAAATGGGTCTTTAATGCTTGATTTTAAGTACTATGAAGGTTAAAACATGCAGTTTGGGGCGCTTTTTTCAGTTTTAATCCTTTTCACAAGAAAGAGAAGGCAATCAGACAGCTCTTCTCATAGACTACATATAGTAAAGGTGTACCTGAAGCCTATGAAAGTAGTCTGTAGGTTTTTTAGAGGAGAAACAAATTCAGTGTGACAGATAAACTCCTCTCTTTACAGTAGAACACAATCCAACAATCATTTAAACATGCAATTATAACCATTTAATGAGCTTCCTTCTTCTCACCCCTGCCTTCCTCAGACTGTTCAGATCACTTCATTCTTGTGCCAAATCACTTGAAGGGAAGATGCCATTATTCTAGATTATGCAGACTCCTCACAGCCTGTACAAGCATCTGATGGCTAAAAGACTCAATGTGACCCTGTTAATATGAATGTTACACATAATAAGCATAGTCTGCATAAATATTCATAGGATTGTAAAGCTAACCCCTCTAATGTAACTGCCTACTGATTCTTAGATGATGCTCTTACAGATGCCACATAATACTGCTTTTTAATAGCATGAAGAAATAACACCTTTCTCAAAGAATGCGGTTTTTGAAACATGGAAACACTGTATTGCAGTTTAGCCTTTTAAGCAGTAACCAAGGCACTGAGCAGCATAGAAGTCTAATAGCTCTTCAGGGCATATTTTATTCCACAGTGGAGAAATATCATTGAATCATAGAATCATAGAATCGTTAGGGTTGGAAAGGACCTTACAATCATCTAGTTCCAAGCCCCCTGCCGTGGGCAGGGACACCTTATGCTAAATCATATCACCCAAGGCCTCGTCCAACCTGGTCTTGAACACTGCCAGGCTTGGAGCATTCACAACCTCCCTGGGCAACCTATTCCAGTGCCTCACCACCCTAACAGGAAAGAATTTCCTTCTTATATCCAATCTAAACTTCCCCTGTGTAAGTTTTAACCCATTACCCCTTGTCCTATCACTACAGTCTCTAACAAAGAGTCCCTCCCCAGCATCCCTATAGGTCCCCTTCAGATACTGGAAGGCTGCTATGAGGTCTCCACGCAGCTTTCTCTTCTCCAGGCTGAACAGCCCCAACTTCCTCAGCCTGTCTTCATACGGGAGGTGTTCCAGTCCCCTGATCATCCTCGTGGCCCTTCTCTGGACTTGTTCCAACAGTTCCATGTCCTTTTTATGTTGAGGACACCAGAACTGCACACAATACTCCAGGTGAGGTCTCACAAGAGCAGAGTAGAGGGGCAGGATCACCTCCTTCGACACACTGGTCACGCTCCTTTTGATGCAGCCCAGGATACGGCTGGCTTTCTGGGCTGCAAGTGCACACTGCCTGCTCATGTTCGTTTTCTCATCAACCAACACCCCCAAGCCCTTCTCCGCAGAGCTGCTTTGAATCTCTTCTCTGCCCAACCTCTAGCTGTGCCTGGGATTGCTCCGACCCAGGTGTAGGACCTATCCTGGGCTGTGTTGAAGCCTGAAATGAGAGCCTACTCTCAAACTTGTTTTAACACTCCTACTCAATTTCTAATCCTGTAGTTTCTTTACCTCAAGCTACTTTAACCCTGATTTGAAGACAGAATTAGCATTCGCTATGGCATCAGAAAGCACACATGTACCCCAGATTGCATTAGTAAAGTTAAATCCTGCATGTAGAAGAACATCATCAAGCTCAAAATTACTGTGAAAGTAAGATTACATCAAGATAAATTAAAAAGATATTTGTTTCCCCCTTTGTAGTAAGAAAATGAATTTTTAGAGCAGATTCATGTCCAACACTTCCTCAGCCAGAGTCCCCCATAGTTAAACTGTGTATGAGACATGCACTGAATGTACTGAGACATACTTTAGATCACCTAGAAAATATTACACTTACTTACAAATGTGACTTCTACTATATAACATCTATACACTGTAAAACATAAAATAGGACTAAATAATGTTCAGTGATTTTACATATATTACGTACCCATTGTGCAAAATACTATCATAGTTATTACAAATATTACATCACATAAAATACAAATATTACTATGTTAAATAAGTATACACAGATGCAAATTCTCATTTCATGTTTAATGCCAAAAAAGTAGAACAGGACTGAAACCTGGATAGAATCATAGAATAGTTACGGTTGGAAAGGACCTTACAATCATCTAGTTCCAAGCCCCCTGCCGTGGGCAGGGACACCTTACGCTAAATCATATCACCCAAGGCCTCGTCCAACCTGGTCTTGAACACTGAGAGGGATGGAGCATTCACAATCTCCCTGGGCAACCCATTCCATTGCCTCACCATCCTAACAGTAAAGAATTTCCGCCTTATATCCAATCTAAACTTCCCCTGTGTAAGTTTTAACCCATTACCCCTTGTCCTATCACTACAGTCCCTAACAAAGAGTCCCTCTCCAGCATCCCTATAGGTCCCCTTCAGATACTGGAAGGCTGCTATGAGGTCTCCACTCAGCTTTCTCTTCTCCAGGCTGAACAGCCCCAACTTCCTCAGCCTGTCTTCATACGGGAGGTGTTCCAGTCCCCTGATCATCCTCGTGGCCCTTCTCTGGACTTGTTCCAACAGTTCCATGTCCTTTTTATGTTGAGGACACCAGAACTGCACACAATACTCCAGGTGAGGTCTCACAAGAGCAGAGTAGAGGGGCAGGATCACCCCCTTCGACCCACTGGTCACGCTCCTTTTGATGCAGCCCAGGATACTGTTGGCTTTCTGGGCTGCAAGCGCACACTGCTGGCCCATGTTCGTTTTCTCACCAACCAACACCCCCAAGTTCTTCTCCCAGGGCTGCTCTGAATCTCTTCTCTGCCCAGCCTGTAGCTGTGCCTGGGACTGCTCTGACCCAGGTGTAGGACCTTGCACTTGGCATGGTTAAACTTCATGAGGCTGGCATCAGCCCACCTCACAAGCGTGTCAAGGTCCCTCTGGATGGCGTTCCTTCCATCCAGGGTATCAACTGAATCACACAGCTTGGTGTCATTGGCAAACTTGCTGAGGGTGCACTCAATCCCAGTGTCCATGTCAGCGATGAAGATGTTGAACAAGACCACTCCCAACACCGATCCCTGAGGGACACCACTCATTACTGGTCTCCAGCCGGACATTGAGACATTGACCACAACCCTTTTTGTGCGGCCATCCAGCCAGTTCCTTACGCACCGAGTGGTACATCCATCAAATTGATGTCTCTCCAATTTAGAGACAAGGATGTCGTGTGGGACAGTGTCAAACACTTTACACAGGTCCAGGTAGATGACATCAACTGCTCTACCCCTGTCCATCAGTTCTGTAGCCCCACCATAGAAGGCCACCAAATTGGTCAGGCAGGATTTCCCCTTAGTGAAGCCATGCTGGCTGTCACCAAGCACCTTGTTGATTTTCATGTGCCTTAGCATGCCTTCCAGGAGGTTCTGCTCCAAGATTTTGGCAGGCACAGAGGTGAGACTGACTGGTCTGTAATTCTCCAGGTCATCCATTTCCCCTTCTTGAAAATGCAGGTTATATTTCCCTTTTTCCAGTCATCGGGAACTTCACCTGACTGCCATGATTTCTCAAATATGATGGCCAGTGGCTTAGCAACTTCATTTGCCAGCTCTTTCAGGACCCGCGGATGGATCTCATCAGGTCCCATGAACTTGTGCACATTCAGATTCTTAAGATGGTCTTGAACCAGTTCCTCTCCTACAGTGGGCACACGGTCTTCATTCTCACAATCCCTGCATCTGCCTTCTAAGACTTGGGTGGTGTGGTCAGAGCCTTTGCCAGTGAAGACCGAGGCAAAGAAGTCATTCAGAACCTCAGCCTTCTCGAAATCCAGGGTAGCCAGTTCTCCCGAGAGCTTCCTGAGGGGGCCTACATTCTCCCTAGTCCGTTTTTTATTTGCTATGTACCTGTAGAATCCCTTCCTGTTATCTTTAATACCTCTAGCTAAGTTTAATTCTAACTGGGCCTTAGCTTTCCTAACCTGGTCCCTAGCTTCCCGGACAACATCCCTGTACTCTTCCCAGGCCACCTGTCCTTGCTTCCACCTTTTATAAGCTTCTTTTTTCATTTGAATTTTCCTCAGGAGCTCCTTATCCATCCAAGGAGGTCTCCTGGCCCTCCTGCTGCACTTCCTTCTGGTTGGGATGCAACACTCCTGAGCTTGTAGTAGGTGATCCTTGAATATCAACCAAGAGTCTTGGGCCCCTCTGCCCTCTAGGGCTGTATCCCATGAAACCTTCCTAAGCAGGTTCCTGAAGAGGCCAGAGTCTGCTCTCTTGAAGTCCAGGGCAGTGAGCTTGCTGCACGCTCTTCTCACTGTCATGAGGATCAAGAACTCGACCATCTCATGATCGCTGCATCCAAGGCTGCCCTGGAGAGTCACATTTCCAACAAGACCTTCCCTGTTGGTGAGCATGAGGTCAAGCATGGCACCTCTCCTTGTCAGCTCCTCTGTTACTTGCAGAAGGAAGTTGTCTTCTACACAATTGAGGAACCTCCTGGATTGCTTGTGCCAGGCCGTGCTGTCTCTCCAACAGATGTCAGGGTGGTTGAAGTCACCCATGAGAACAAGGGCCTGCGAGCGTGAGGTTTTTCCTATCTGTCTGTAGAGTGCTTCATATGCAGGTTCTCCTTGATCAGGCGGTCTGTAACAGATCCCCACAGTAATGTCTCCCATAGCTATATTCCCTTTAACCCTGACCCACAAACTCTGTTGACTGCTCACCTGTCCCCAGACAGAGTTCCATACTCTTCCAGCCATTTCTTTATCAGAAGAGGAAGTTTGGGAAGTTTAGTGAGGTACTAAGGGTATCTCAAAAACAGTCTGAGCTTTGCTTATGTGTTTTATGAATTCTACTACTAAACCCAGCAAGATCAGTTGGCAAAATCACTTTGAAGTAACTAAGAGCTATTCATATTAAATGCTTGCTGTTGGTGTATGACCATAGAATCATAGAACGGTTATGGTTGGAAAGGACCTTAAGATCATCTAGTTCCAAGCCCTCTGTCATTGGGCATGGACATCGCACACTAAACCACCTCACCCAAGGCTCTCTCCAGCCTGGCATGAACACTGCCAGGGATGGAGCATTATATGATTCACCACTCCTTTGGGCAACCAGTTCCAGTGCCTCACCACCCTCACAGTGAAGGTTCCTTGTATCTAACCTGAACTTCCCGTTTTAGTTTAAACTCACTACCCCTTGCCTGTTGCTACAGTCCCTGATGAAGAGTCCCTCCCCAGCATCCTTATAACCCCCTCCAGATACCGGAAGGCTGCTATGAGGTCTCCACGCAGCCTTCTCTTCTCAAGGCTGAACAGCCCCAACTTTCTCAGCCTATCTTCATATGGAAGGTGCTTCAGCCCCCTGATCATCCTTTGGCCCTCCTCTGGACTTTTTCCAAAAGCTCCATGCCCTTCTTATGCTGAGGACACCAGAACTGCATGCAATACTCCAAGTGGGGTCTCAAGAGAGCTGAGTAGAAAGGTACGATCACCTCCTCTGACCCGCTGTCATGCTCTTTTTGGTGCAGTCCAGGATATGGTCAAAAGAAAAATATCTGGCCAGCTACAGCAATAACATGATTTACAGGCAAAAATGTAGAGGGATGTTAAAATCACTGCCATGCTGCAGCCATGACTAACTGGTGTCAGATATATTGCACAAGTATTATGGTGTCCCTTTCATTCAGTGGTTCTCTCAACCTATCATCTTTGCTAGTGATAATGCAGTTTGGTTTTGTTTGCAGTTTTGTTTGCTTCTTTTGTCGGGTTTGTTTTGTTTCAGTTTTATTACATAGATATTTTTAATGGGCTTATTTAAAAGATTTTAAATATTTGTGGCATACTTATTTCATCATTCAATATTATAAACTTGACTACTGCAATCCAAAGTAAAAGTCCATTTGAACATTATGTTATTTAACAAAATTTAACAAAAAAAAAAAAAAAAATAAAATAATCCTCTAAAGCAAGAGATTTCAAAGACTGCTTCATCTATAATTACATTTTTCAGTTAGTGTTTTTGCAGTTCATTAAGAATACTTTAAGGAATACCATTCAACATTATATTTAAAAAAATCTCTCAATTCATTCTGCTGTAGAATTTGCCATTATTGCCATTTATTATACTTTTAGATCAAGAGTATGGAATTGGAATCTTAGAGCTTTTATCACTGAAAGTACTACTGGTTGGGATTTTTTTTAATGCAAAATTATTTCATTTAGCAGGAATAATACAAATCTCTTATTTAATTACTAATCTCTGAGTGCTATAAAATTACAGGTGGCAAAAACAGACTACTGAGTGCTCCTCAGAATGTTTCAAAACACTATTTATTTTGCAACTGCCTTACTAATAGTTTTATACACAATGAGCTAGAAACATATCAAGCAAATTTATTTAACTCAAGATTACATTGTACATAGTTATATAGCTTCCCTTTATAAGAACTTACTAAACTGTGTCTCTGTTCATTATAGAACACCTCAAGGTGAATTATTCTCATGTATTATGATGAAAAACAGGAGGAGAGCGGATTTCTTTTGAAAAAAAAAAATGGCCACCAAAACACCTTTAGCCATTATATATAGCTAGTTATCTAAAATTATTCAGTATCCAAAAGAATTCTCTTAAAGACTCCAGAACAAGATATCAGTTCCCACCTGTATTATCTTTTACTGCTTACGGCACCACATTAGGGAAAAAGCTTTGCTGCAATAAAGTGGTTGGTTGACCAGTACGACCATGGTTTAATGCTCTTTGCTGCCTAGTGATATTAGCCCTTCTGGGTAACTCTCAGTTACATCCTGGGCATGACGGGACATCAGGTGTCCTGTTTCTGCTTCCTCCCGGCTTTCCATCCTTCCTGGCAGAGCATGAGACTCACAAAGTCCTTGGTCAGACTAAAACATTTGAGCTGTAACTAAAACCACTGGTGTTATCAGCACTGTTCCCAGGCTAAAAGTCAAAACACAGCACTGCACCAGCTACTAAGAAGGAGAAGAATGACTGCTACTGCTGAACCCAGGACAACACATGTGTCCTGGGTTCAGCAGTAGCAGTCATGTTTTTCCTTTGTGGTAGCTGGTGCAGTGCTGTGTTTTGACTTCCAGCCTGGGAACAGTGCTGGTGAAGCCGATGTTTTCGGTTGTTGCTAAGTGATGTTTACCCTGACCAAGGACTTTGTGAGGCTCATGCTCTGCCAGGGAGGAGGGGAAGCCGGGAGGAAGCAGAGATGGGGTGCCTGACCCGGGCTAGCCAAGGAGGTATTCCATACCACAGCACGTCATGCCCGGGGTGGGGGGTAACTGGGAGTTACCCGGAAGGACACGGGCTTCCGGGTGGGACTCGTTTCTTGGCCGGTGGTATCGTATTCTCTTCCCTTGTTATTTTCCCTTATCATTGTTGTTGTTGGTAGTAGCGGTGGTGATTTGTGTTGTACATTGGTTGCTGGACTGTTCTTGTCTCAACCCGTAGGAGTTGCACTCTTTCGATCCTCCTCCCCGTTCCTCCGGGAGCGGGGAAGGGGAGAGCCCCAGTGGGGGGGGGGGGGGGGGGGGGCCTCGATTGTTGTCAGCCTGGCACCACTCACTGGGAGTGAGTGAACAAGTTGCCTGACTGGGTTTAAACCACGACAACATGTATAGTAGAAACGTAGACTCCATTTGTGATTTTAATTCAGCCATACTTAGAAACTGGCTGAACAGTTGGGCCCAGAGGGTGGTGATCAGAAGCACAAAATCTAGGCAGATTAATGAGCAGTGTACATCAGGGTTCAATACTGGATCCAATCCTATTTAACTTCTTGATGAATGATCTAGATGATGGGACAGAACACACCCTTTAAAAGTTTCCTGGTGACATCAGAACCTGGAGGAGAACTTCATAAACCCGTGTTGCACTGCTTCCCTCAACAAGCTGGAAAAATGGACCAACAGGATACTCATGACATTCAACACAGGGAAAAGTGAAGTTTCCAAACTAAACTTGAGTCAGCAGTGTGTCATAAGGGTCAATGTGACAAAGACAACAAGAAGAACTTGTATATGTGTTTGGGATAAAAGGAAGACAAGAAAAAATGGGCTCCTGCAGAAGAAAAGCAAGAGACCTGGTCACCCAGAAGATGAGGAAGGCTGAGGTACTCAACCAGTTTTTTATCTTGGTCTTTGCCAGCAAATGCTCCAGTCACACATCCCAGGTTACACAAAACAAAGGCAGGTATTGGGAGAACGAGGAACCACCTGCTGTAGAAGATCAGGCTTGAGGCTATCTAAGGAACGTGAAGATGCACCAGGTCCACGGGACCCAACAAGAAGAGAAGGCTCAGGGGAAATATTATCAATGTGTGTAAATATTTACAAGAAGGACTTTCAGAAGATGGATCCAGGATCAACCATTTTGTGATTCTGTGATATTTGGTTTCACATTATAAAATGGAAGGTTTGCGTAGACTTTTTCTGAGGTGGTGAGAGTCAAAAAAACAGAATTCATAATTGTCCTGGGTTCAGCAGTAGCAGTCATGTATTTTTTTCCTTTGTGGTAGCTGATACAGTGCTGTGTTTTGACTTCCAGCCTGAGAACAGTGTTGGTGAAGTCGATGTTTTCAGTTGTTGCTAAGTGATGTTTACCCTGACCAAGGACTTTGTGAGGCTCATGCTCTGCCAGGGAGGAGGGGAAACTGTGAGGAAGCAGAGATGGGGCACCTGACACGGGCTAGCCAGGGAGGTATTCCATACCACAGCACGTCATGGCCGGGGTGGGGGCTGACTGGGAGTTACCCGGAAAGACACGGGCTTCCGGGTGGAACTCGTTTTCTTGGCCAGTGGTATCGTATTCTCTTCCCTTGTTATTTTCCCTTATCATTGTTGTAGTTGATAGTAGGGGTGGTGATTTGTGTACATTGGTTGCTGGACTGTTCTTGTCTCAACCCGTGCGAGTTGCACTCTTTCGATCCTCCTCCCCGTTCCTCCAGGAGTGGGGGAGAACCCCGGTGGGGGGGGGAGACACACAGACCTCGATTGTTGTCAGCTCGGCACCACTCACTGGGAGTGAGTGAACAAGCTACCTGACTGGGTTTAAACCACGACGGTTCTTTTTGGCGCTCAACGTGGGGCACGAGGGGTTGAGATAAGAACAGATCTGACTGGATTGATAGTCACTCGTCACAATGCTGATTTCTTGGCTCTCAAGGTTGTTACTCTTGATCTCACAGTTTCAGTATATCACATCTTATGTCCATCCGGTATTTGCTGTATTAGTGTTTTTCAAGTGTGGGGCTTGAGCTAAGGTTTTTGTCCCATTGTACTTTATGGTAATGACTTGTAATACAATAGAATCATTGATCATGAAACTGATCTGGCTTATGTTCCCAGTGTGGTCACCACCTTTATACTTTGGGAGGTATATGATGGAGGTGCTTAGCAATTACACATCTTTTTTCTCCTTCTCAGGTGCTCAACCTGTGAAGGAGACATTCTTTTACCCTCCCAGTCGTCCCCCCAGACCATTTACATTTGAGAGTTTGCGGCAAGTACAGCAGCTGCTCAAACTTCAACCGCAACAGACAGCGCGGTTACCCCAGCTCCAAGCACAGCAGCTGCACCAACCCCAGCGACAAGTACAGTCGCTACTCAAACTTTGGCCTCAATGAACAGAGCAGCTACGCCAGTGGCAAGTACAGCAGCTGCTCAAACTTCAACCGCAACAGACAGCGCGGTTACCCCAGCTCCATGCACAGCAGCTACACCACCCCTAGCAACAAGTACAGTTGCTACTCAACCACAGTGATAATCACTGCAGCCAAACCAGAGGACCAATTCGTACCAATATCGGTTGCCCCTGTACGCAAGAGAACAAGCAAAAAGGAGGCAAAAAGGGTGAAGCGAGATGAAGAAACAAGGAATTCACCACCCGCTCCAGAATCTGATCAGGAGTCATCATCACATGACGAAGAAGAAGAAGAAGAGGTAACTTCTGGACCTCGGACCTCAACCGAGCTGCGGAATATGCAAAAAGATTTTACCCGTCAACCAGGGGAGCACATCATCACCTGGTTACTCCGATGCTGGGACAATGGGGCCGATGGTCACGAACTAGAAGGTACAGAAGCCAAGCAGCTGGGATCACTTGCTAGAGAAGGGGGAATTGACAAAGCAATTGCAAGAGAGAAAAAGTCCCTCAGCCTTTGGAGGCGGCTCTTGGCAGCTGTGAAAGGAAGGTTTCCGTACAAGGACGATGTTACGAGTCGTTCGGCCAAGTGGACTACTATAGACAAAGGCATCCAGTCTCTGAGGGAATCGGCCATCGTAGAGATGATCTATCACATCAAGCTGAATGACAGGCATACACCTATAGATCCAGATGAAGTTGAATGTACACGACCCATGTGGCGAAAACTTACACGGAATGCACCGTCATCATATGCCCATTCATTGGCAACAGTAACCTGGAATGACATAGTACCACTAACAGTGGATGAAATGGTTCATAAACTCCGAGAGTTCGAAGACAATCTCACCCCTTCCATCATCTCAGCTGTGAAAAAACTGTCCCAGGACCTCGAACAATTGAGGGACGATCTATCTGATTTATCCAGCTCCTCACGTGTACCAACACACGTCTCAGCTATTAACAAAAGGCATCCTATTGTTCAAGAGAGGAGATACAGGAGGTATACGCCATGGGGTACCCTATGGTTTTACCTGCTGGATCACGGAGAAGACATGACAAATGGGATGGAAAACCTACTTCAGCTTTGGAGGAACGGGTGAGTGAACTGAAGAGGGGAGCAAGGGCCAAGACTGATCGTCCCATGAGAGCTACGGCTTCAGTCTCTGGTGAGCAGTTTCCCAGATGGAATGGAAGAGCTGATTTTACTCCAGCTCCTGTGATAACGAAGAATAATCCCTTTCACCACGACTTAAGTGTCCAAGGCTGTGACGACCATTAGAGGGGCCCTGCCTCCAGCCAGGTGGAGGTAGGGGACAATCGGATTTACTGGACTGTGTGGATCAGATGGCCTGGCACATCAGTCCCACAGAAGTATAAGGCTCTAGTAGATACCGGTGCACAGCGTACCCTGATGCCATCAAGCTGTCAAGGGGTGGAACCCATCTATATTTCTGGAGTGACAGGAGGATCCCAAGAGTCGACTGTGCTGGAGGCTGAAATCAGCCTGACTGGGAGGGAATGGCAAAAGCACCCTATTGTGACTGGTCCAGAGGCTCCATGCATCCTCGGCATAGACTACCTCAAGAGAGGGTACTTCAAAGACCCAAAAGGGTACCGGTGGGCTTTTGGTATTGCTGCTTTGGAGACTGAGGAAATTGAGCAGCTGTCCACCTTGCCTGGTCTCTCACAAGATCCCTCTGCTGTGGGGTTGCTGAAAGTTGAAGAACAACAAGTGCCAATTGCGACCACAACAGTGCACCGGCGGCAATATCGCACCAACCGAGACTCCCTGATTCCCACCCGTGGACTGGAGAGTCAGGGGGTGATCAGCAGGACCCGCTCACCCTTTAATAGCCCCATATGGCCAGTGCGAAAGTCGAATGGAGACTAACAGTAGACTATCGTGGCCTGAATGAAGTCACACCACCATTGAGTGCTGCCGTACCGGACATGCTAGAACTTCAGTATGAACTAGAGTCAAAGGCAGCCAAGTGGTATGCCACGATTGATATTGCCAATGCATTTTTCTCAATTCCTTTGGCAGCAGAGTGCAGGCCACAGTTTGCTTTTACTTGGAGGGGTGTCCAGTTCACTTGGAACCGACTGCCCCAGGGGTGGAAACACAGCCCTACCATTTGCCACGGACTGATCCAGACTGCACTGGAACAGGGGCAAGCTCCAGAACACCTGCAATACATTGATGACATTATTGTGTGGGGCGATACAGCGGAAGAAGTCTTTGAGAAAGGGAGGAAAATAATCCAAATCCTGCTGAAAGCCGGTTTTGCCATAAAACGGAGTAAGGTCAAGGGACCTGCACAGGAGATTCAATTTTGGGGAATAAAATGGCAAGATGGACGTAGACAGATCCCCACAGATGTGATCAACAAGATAACAGCAATGTCTCCACCAACTAATAAGAAAGAAACGCAAGCTTTCTTGGGTGCAGTGGGGTTCTGGAGAATGCACATCCTGAATTACAGTTCGATTGTAAGCCCTCTCTATCATGTGACCCGGAAGAAGAATGATTTTAAATGGGGCCCTGAGCAGCAACAAGCCTTTGAGCAAATTAAGCGTGAGATAGTTCATGCAGTAGCCCTTGGACCAGTCCGGACCGGACCAGATGTAAAAAATGTACTGTACACTGCAGCTGGGGAGAACGGTCCTACCTGGAGCCTCTGGCAGAAAGCTCCAGGGGAGACTCGAGGTCGACCCCTCGGCTTTTGGAGTCGGGGATATAAAGGATCTGAGGCCAGCTATACCCCAACTGAGAAAGAGATACTGGCAGCCTATGAAGGGGTTCGAGCTGCTTCGGAAGTGATTGGCACTGAAGCACAGCTCCTTCTAGCACCCCGGTTGCCCGTGCTGGGCTGGATGTTCAAAGGCAGGGTCTCCTCTACACATCATGCAACTGATGCTACATGGAGTAAATGGGCTGCACTAATTACACAACGAACTCAAATAGGAAATCTCAGTCATCCAGGCATTCTAGAAGTCATCATGGACTGGCCAGAGGGCAAAGATTTTGGAATGTCACCAAAGGAGGAGGTGGTGCGCGCTGAAGAGGCCCCACCATATAATAAACTGTCAGAAAGTGAAAAGCAGTATGCCTTGTTTACTGATGGCTCTTGCCGTATTGTGGGAAAGCATCGGAGATGGAAGGCAGCTGTATGGAGTCCTGGACGACAAGTTGCAGAAACTGCTGACGGAGAGGGTGAATCAAGTCAGTTTGCCGAGGTGAAAGCCATCCAGCTGGCCCTGCACATTGCTGAACGAGAAAAGTGGCCAGTACTTTATCTCCGTACTGACTCATGGATGGTGGCAAATGCCCTGTGGGGGTGGTTGAAGCAATGGAAGCAGAGCAACTGGCAACGCAGAGGTAAACCCATCTGGGCTGCTGCACAGTGGAAAGATATCGCTGCCCAGGTGCAGAACCTGGTGGTGAAGGTACGTCATGTAGATGCCCATGTACCCAAGAGTCGGGCCACTGAGGAACACCAGAACAACCAACAAGTGGATAAAGCGGCTAAGATTGAAGTGGCTCAGATGGACTTAGATTGGCAACATAAAGGTGAATTATTTTTGGCCCGGTGGGCCCATGACACTTCAGGCCATCAGGGCAGAGATGCAACATATAGATGGGCCCGTGATCGAGGGGTGGACTTAACAATGGACACTATTGCCCAGGTTATTCATGAGTGTGAAACATGTGCTGCAATTAAACAAGCCAAGCGGTTAAAGCCTCTTTGGTATGGAGGACGATGGTTGAAGTATAAATATGGGGAGGCCTGGCAGATTGACTATATCACACTGCCACCAACCCGCCAAGGCAAGCGCCATGTGCTTACCATGGTGGAAGCAACCACCGGGTGGCTGGAAACATACGCTGTGCCCCATGCCACTGCCCGGAACACTATCCTGGGCCTTGAGAAACAGATTTTGTGGCGACACGGCACCCCAGAGAGAACTGAGTCAGACAATGGGACTCATTTCCGGAATAACCTTATAGATATTTGGGCCAAAGAGCATGGCATTGAGTGGGTGTATCACGTCCCCTACCATGCACCAGCCTCTGGGAAAATCGAACGGTACAATGGGCTGTTAAAAACTACACTGAGAGCAATGGGTGGCGGAACTTTCAAGCATTGGGATACACACTTACCAAAGGCCACCTGGTTGGTCAACACCAGAGGATCTGCCAACAGGGCTGGCCCAGCCCAGTCAGAACTTTTACATATTGTAGAGGGGGACAAAGTTCCCGTGGTGCATATGAAGAATTTGCTGGGGAAGACAGTCTGGGTAATTCCTGCTTCAGGTAAAGGCAAACCCACTCGTGGGATTGCTTTTGCTCTGGGACCTGGATATACTTGGTGGGTAATGCGGGAAGATGGGGAAGTCCCATGTATACCTCAAGGGGATTTGATTTTAGGGGAAAACAGCTAGTGAACTCAATTGTATGCTGTTGCCTGCTGTGTAATGCTTTTATAGCCCATCAACTAGATGTCTCCAGGTTACCAGCGACTGGCCCTGACTTCCCTCCAGCCATCGTCCCAACAGAGAATGAACTTTGAACATCATGGACCGAACGGACTCGGCAGCATTATAGGGATTGGTCCATGCACTAAGAAAATGATCTTTTCCTCTTGGTCTGTATGTATATGGATGTATATATATGGGAGAGCGATGGTGTAACGTCATGGCCGGGGTGGGGGCTGACTGGGAGTTACCCGGAAGGACATCGGTTCCCTTGTTATTTTCCCTTCATTGTTGTAGTTGATAGTAGTGGTGGTGATTTGTGTACATTGGTTGCTGGACTGTTCTTGTCTCACTCGTTTTCTTGGGGAGTGGGGGAGAACTGGTCGATTGCTGTCAGCTCGGCACCACTCACTGGGAGTGAGTGAACAAGTTACCTGACTGGGTTTAAACCACGACAATAATATAACACCAGACTGAAATCCCAGTAGAATCCTCCATGAGGCTCAAACCTCCAGGTCCACCTCCTTGATATTGTGTAGACTAACAGTGTTAACATCTCCAACGCAATGCAAGACAGTGTACCAAGAACTTTACACATAAACCACCCCTAGAGATATACTCTGAATATTAAGTTGATGTTTCATCATATGAAATATTCCGGTTTCAGTTCTTTCCTTTGCCTAAAATTTTGGGGGTTTTGTCTGTAAAAATTCTGTGTCTACCTTTTCAGACTTTTTATTTCAATCCTGATCTTAAAACTAAATGATACGGATTTTCTGGTGTGTCTTACTGACGATGGTGATATAATTTTGTATGACATCTGTCATCTTTACCTACTTCTCTTCCTGCAAAGTAGTAAGCCATGAGTCACATCTGGCTTGGAGACCACACCTGGTGAGTATTCAGTAAATCCTCATGCTGTTCTTACAGCTTTCCAGCACTATCAGTCAGAAACAGGATACTGGGGGAAATTACCAATATTCCTTCAGTCTGTCTATGGTATTTTTTCATATTAAGCGTTTTATTCACTGAGCTATTGTGTCATGTTTCATTCTCTTCTTTGTTTACATTTCACTGTGGGAGTTGAATATTAGAATATCTTTATATAAAAGAACAGCTCTAGAAGTATGACAGGGTAGAATGAGATGGCACTTTCTGTTTTATTTCTTGGTTGCTCTGGTTTGCTTGTTAGCTTGCTTTTTGAGAAATAAAATTTGAAACTTAGCTTTCATATTAATACAGAAAAGGAAGAATTTAATATCTAAAAAATAAAAAAAAAATAATCTAACAACAAATGTTTGTGATTTTTGTCCTTTTTTTTTTTTTTTTTTCAGCAGTAGCATTTGGATACCCCATTTACTCCATAGCATTGCAGAGGCACATGCATAGGGTATGAATCTAGGGCCCTTGAATGGCTATTGATAGCCAGTGAAGTTTATCACCAGTCAGCCATGCTTATCTGGAAGTGTGGTTAATAAAAACAGTGTCTTCTTTCTTTTTCTTTTTTTTTTTTTTTTTTTATGTTCAGAAGATCTGAAATGAAAAGGTACTTTATTATCTAGCTGTCTAGATGCCATGGTTTAGGGACCAATGAATGCATTAAAAATATCTTAATGTAAACCACCAGAGACAACTACTTTTTGAACTCTTCCATTTACTTTATTTCCTGTTTCATTCATCCATGTGTAGCAATAAACTGTTATGTGAAGTAAGTTGTCGCCATTGGAGGGAGCTCTTGTACTAACACAGTGGGGCGCTATGCTGAACTCTCTTAATCCTCCCTTAAAAAATGTCATAACAATTCTTCTTTATTAATTCCCAATATGTAATTATGAAACTATTATGCTTGATTTATTAATAAATACCTAAGTGCATGTACCTCAAGATATTCCCTGGAAACTGAAAATGTGAATGTTTCATAATAATATTACTGTGATTTTAAGCAATATCTTCAATGACTCACAAAGATCAGCTAATTGTTTATCTGAAATTAATATACATATATTTGGATAAAATATGGAACTGTAGTCCATAAATTTGGACTCTGGTATTCTAAAGGTAACTATGGTGATCTCTTCAGATAATAACCAAAGTAGTTTTTAATGCAATGACAATTTATTTTCATTTTTTCTTTTTCTTACTGTTTTTTCTTTTATTTTTTGATAAACCCATTTGAAACAATCTTTAAAATATTAAAACACTGAATTTTGAATCCAGGCAACAGTGTAACTGTCCTTTTTTACTTTCAAATAAGTCTGAAGTTCAACCACTACTGTGCTTTAATGTTCTGGGTAAAAAAAAAAAAAAAGAAGTTTTTAATAAAGTTATTTAATGCTGGGTGTCAAATCAAATAGACTTACACACTTAGAAATAATAAGATTCATAATGTTATGAAATGTTTTGAAAGAGCAATAAATTATTTAACCTGTTTCTTGCACATATTTACTTGTTAAAAGTTGTAAACTTTGGGGTGTTGGTGTATTTTTCATTGTATGAAATTTAAGTAGGAATGAGGATTCCTTACTATGCTTCCACTGCACATAGCATAGCACAGACACTACCAGAAAGAAATAAGAAATAAAGATATTTCAGGCCATTTATAACTAAAGTAGTTATGAGGTAAGAGCAGTATGTCTATTGAAATGTCAAAACAGTATGTGGGAATCCTGTTTGCTCAAAGCAATATAAAAAACTGTCTTAATATTACAGTGTAACATTCCTTTGCAGACGATTTCCAACTTTGCTTTGAAAAACAATTAACTGACCAGAAAAAAAGGAAACCTCATTAGCTATGCAACATAGAAATGTCAGAGCAAATGTTCTCTAGATTTTATGTCCTAATGGTCATAAACAGGAAAAGAGATCAAGGTCTTCTACTGAATTTATTTCTATTCTATTTTTTCACATATGAATTCCCACCATTTCTGACTTTAGTGAAATGCTATAAATGAATTCTTCTGTAACTCATCATTGTGGACTCAGTGTATAACACACCAAATTAACATAATGATAATCAGTTTCTCATGTTACAACTTTCAAGTTACTCAAACATTTTACCCATCTCACCAAAAACTTAGGTGGCAAATTATAGTGTTACTTTTTATACAGTGCTTGCCATTCTGGTTCTAAAAAAAATTTCAAAAGCAATCAGTCTCTATGACATTTCTTTTTTCTGTTGAAAGATATTATAAAATTAAACACCAGAGAAACTCACTGAAGAGATTAAGCTTTTCAGCCGGATGGTAAACAATATCTCAAAGACCTTTCTGTATACTAATTCTGTATACTTATGCTAATTTTGTATTAAATTTTGTCAGAAATGTTCATCAAATGTATATTAAGGCTGCATTCAGAATTAGTTATCAGGGGCTAGAAAAAATTATAACCTATATGTAAAATATGTCCTATTAAGAACATCTGGAGAACAGAAGCAGAAGTTTGTTTTTTAAGAAACATCAACATTTATGACAGACACACTGAAAATAAATGGGACAACAGGATAACCACCCAAATTCATGTCTTCTGATGACATTCTCTAATTATTTTTCATCAAGTTAATCAAACTTCTAGTTGATGACTCTTGTTCTGTGGTTATACACCTGTATTGAAATAGACTAAGATTACTTAATAGACTTTTTTTGCCTCTATATAAACGCCTGTAGCATGGGGAAAAAATAACAGGAATTACAGATGTGTGCACATCTACAGGTGCATGATATAATAGGCATCACGGAAACATGGTGAGATGGCTCCTATGACTGGAGTGTTGGAATGGAAGGTTATGGGCTCTTTAGTAAAGACAGGCCCGGCAGGTGGTGAGGGAGAGTTGCTATTTATGTTAGGGATAGCCTGGAGAGTATGGAACTCTGTCTGGGGACAGGTGAGCAGTCAGGAGAGAGTTTGTGGGTCAGGGATAAAGGGAGACATTATTGCGGGGATCTGCTACAGACCGCCTGATCAAGAGGAATCTGTGGATGAAGCACTCCATAGACAGATTGGAACAACCTCATGCTCACAGGACCTTGTTCTCATGGGTGACTTCAACCACCCTGACATCTGTTGGAGAGACAGCACGGCCTGGCACAAGCAATCCAGGAGGTTCCTCTATTGTGTGGAAGACAACTTCCTTCTGCAAGTAATAGAGGAGCCGACAAGGAGAGGTGCCGTGGTTGACCTCATGCTCACCAACAGGGAAGGTCTTGTTGGAAATGTGACTCTCCAGGGCAGCCTTGGATGCAGCGATCATGAGATGGTCGAGTTCTTGATCCTCATGACAGTGAGAAGAGCGTGCAGCAAGCTCACTGCCCTGGACTTCAAGAGAGCAGACTTTGGCCTCTTCAGGAACCTGCTTAGGAAGGTTCCACGGGATATAGGCCTAGAGGGCGGGGGGGGGCAAGACTCTTGGTTGATATTCAAGGATCACCTACTACAAGCTCAGGAGTGTTGCATCTCAACTAGAAAGATGTGCAGCAGGAGGGCCAGGAGACCTCCTTGGATGGATAAGGAGCTCCTGAGGAAAATTCAAATTAAAAAAAAAGGCTTATAATAACTGGAAGCAAGGACACGCAGCCTGGGAAGAATACAGGGATGTTGTTTGGGAAGCTAGGGACCAGGTTAGGAAAGCCAAGGCCCAGTCAGAATTAAACTTGGCTAAGGATGTGAAAGGTAACAGAAAGGGATTCTACAGGTACGTAGCGAATAAAAGACAGACTAGGGACAATGTAGGCCCCCTCTGGAAGCTATCAGGACAACTGGCTACCCTGGATGTCGAGAAGGCTGAGGTTCTGAATAACTTCTTTGCCTCGGTCTTCACTAGCAAAGGCTCTGACTACACCACCCAAGTCTTGGAAGGCAGACGCAGGCACTGTGAGAATGAAGACCTTTTGCCCACTGTAGGAGAGGATCTGGTTAGAGACCATCTTAAGAACCTGTACAGTTTCATCATTTTCATTGTTGGAAACTTTTCAAAGAAAGATAAGTGTAATCTAAGGAAAAATACAATCTGCATTCATTTATATGACATTTAAATATGAAGTTGTGGCAGTTCAATATTGAGAATGTAGATGAGGAATAGGAATTTTTTTATAAAAACTAAACAGTTCATGCAACGTTACACTTCCACTGAAACTAAATTAAACGTTAGCATGTTTTTGTTTGCTTCTACATCATTTCAATGATATTCCTTTTTGCAAAGCAGTAGAAGTGAAGAGACATGAAAAATAAAAACAAGTTGTCCATCATATTTGAAAAAATGTCCATCATATTTGAAAAGTCATGGTAGTCAGGTGAAGCTCCTGAGGACTGGAAAAAGGGAAATATAACCCCTATTTTCAAGAAGGGGAAAAGGGATGATCCAGGGAATTACAGACCAGTCAGTCTCACCTCTGTGCCTGGGAAAATCTTGGAGCAGATTCTCCTGGAAGGCATGCTAAGGCACATGAAAAACAACAAGGTGCTTGGTGACAGCCAGCATGGCTTCACTAAGGGGAAATCCTGCCTGACCAATTTGGTGGCCTTCTATGGTGGGGCTACAGAACTGATGGACAGGGGTAGAGCAGTTGATGTCATCTACCTGGACTTGTGCAAAGATTTGATGCTGCCCCACACAGCATCCTGATCTCTAAATCAGAGACATCAATTTGACAGATGGACCACTCAGTGGATAAGGAACCGGCTGGATGGCTCCCTGCAAAGAGTTGTGGTCAATGGCTCAGTGTCTGGCTGGAGACCAGTAATGAGTGGTATGCTTCAGGGATCAGTGTTGGGAATGGTCTTGTTCAACATCTTTGTCGCTGACATGGACAGTGGGATTGGGTGCACCCTCAGCAAGTTTGCCGATGACACCAAGCTGTGTGGTTTGGTTAATAGGCTGGAGGGAAGGAATGCCATCCAGAGGGACCTTGACACACTTGTGAGGTGGGCTGATGCCAACTTCATGAAGTTTAACCATGCCAAGTGCAAGGTCCTACACCTGGGTTGGAGCAATCCCAGGCACAGCTACAGGTTGGGAGGAGAAAATATTCAGAGCAGCCCTGTGGAGAAGGACTTCGGGGCATTTGTTGATGAGAAAATGAACATGAGCTGGCTTCACTGTGCGCTTGCTGCCCAGAAAACCAACTGTATCCTGGGCTGCATCAAGAGGAGTCTGACTAGCAGGTCACTTGGAATATTGTGTACAGTTCTGGCGTCCTCAACATAAAAAGGACATGGAACTGTTGGAACAAGTCCAGAGGAGGGCCACGAGGATGATCAGGGGACTGGAGCACTTCCCGTATGAAGATAGGCTGAGAAAGCTAGGGCTGTTCAGCCTGGAGAAGAGAAGGCTGCGTGGAGACCTCCTAGCAGCCTTCCAATATCTGGAGGGGGTTATAGGGATGCTGGGGAGGGACTCTTCATTAGGGACTGTAGTGGCAGGACAAGGGATAATGGGTTAAAACTTAAAAAGGGGAAGTTTAGATTGGAGATAAGGTAGAAATTCTTTATTGTGCGGGTGGTGAGGCACTGAAATGGGCTGCCTAGGGAAGTTGTGAATGCTCCATCCCTGGCATTGTTCAAGGCCAGGCTGGACAAAGCCTTGGGTGAGATGGCTTAGTGTGAGGTGTCCCTGGCCATGGCAGGGGTGTTGGAACTATGCGATCTTAAGGTCCTTTCCAACCCTAACTATTCTATGATTCTATGATTCTATGACTTGCATAGAAACTTCAGGCAAAGTGAAATCATTGCCTAACTGCTACAGGTGCTGAATTGATCATTCAAATAAAAGAAATTATAAAAAAAAAACAGTTAAAACTTATCAGTTGCCTTGTGTAACCAAATACAAAGGATTAAGCAGATGAATACCATCTTATTCCACCCACAGAACTTCAATATGTAATATTTTTCAACAGATTTTCTGTTTTCAACAGGTTTACTTATATCTATGCAGGCTTTCAATTTCACAAGTCCTCTTTCTTCTGTGTTGTCAGTAGCAAAACCAAATCACTTTGGGATTAAAAACATGGTTAGACTTATATATGAAACATTTGTTGTTCAGATGAAAAACCTTGATCCTGGAGTCAACTGGTTGTGTGATTATTTTGATTGTCTATATTTATTCTCAAGTAAAAACAAAAACAAAACCACAGACTTCTTGATTTCATGCTTTCAGAGAAAAAATTAAACATGCATTTTGAGCTACCTTCATTGTCTTCATATCTTGTATTAGAAATTATAAAATTGTCAGGTTGAAAGCACTACTATTTACTTCTTGGAGGATAAAAACCAGTGGAAGTTAGGTATCGGGAGAGTATAACTTCTAATTATGAATAGACTACTGAGTGAAACAAAACATTTCATATTCTATGATTCTGTGATTTACTTTGTGTCATGTTTGATCTATGGAATATTTTTTTTCTGCATCTATGAGAGATGTAAGCATTCCAATAAGGTTCATACTTCATCACTGATTTGATAACTTTAACTTGTGTTGTAGCCTATTAAGGCTCTTTAATACAAACAACTGGGGAACATGTATCCAACTTACTGAACATGGTGCTTAAAAACACCTGCAGTGTAAGAACAAGAGACAGAGATATAGAAAAAATGTCACGTTCCACTTATAAGAGCAGAACTTTGCTATACATTAGGATAGAAAATAAAAGTTCTGTCTTCAAAAGAAGAGACAAGCAGTTAAAGTAATGCAAAGCATTGTGCTGTTAGTACTAAACAGAAATCCTCTATTAGCACTGAAGGTGGTAACAGCAAGAGATAGCTTTGCTGTAGTTCTACTTGGAGCCTAGATAGAAATGCAAAGCAACAGAAAAGAGGTGTAGAAATTTGAATTGAACAAAGCAAGGAAAGGTTTTCAAAAGAAAGCAGTCTACACCTGTGGAATAAAATGGCATAAACCTTAGCAAAAGGTCACTTGCCTTCCCAGAAATCGTCTTGCTGTAACCTGTTTTAGCAGAAGAGATTCAAAGAGTATTATTTATTTGAAAGTGGAGGGGGAAAAGAAAAGAATTTTCTACATTTTGGAAAACAACTGAAAGTAGCTGGAAGAGTGCACTAGTTTTGACTAGCAGAGAATTAATTTTCATCATAGTATCTTATATGGAGCTGTCCTGGGTTCAGCAGTAGCTGTCATTTTTCTCCTTCTTGGTAGCTGGTGCAGTGCAGTGTTTTGACTTTCGTCTTGGGAACAGAGCTGATAACAATGATGTTTTGGTTTGGCCAAGGACTTTGTGAGCCTCATGCTCTGCCAGGGAGGAGGGGAAGCCGGGAGGAAGCAGAGACAGGACACCTGACCCAAACTGACCAAAGAGGTATTCCATACCACAGCACGTCATGCCCAGGATGTAACTGGGAGTTAGCCGGAAGGGCTGGGAGACTGCAGGGCTGGAGGAGGTATCGGTCGGTGCCTGGTTGGGCTGGGGGGGGGGGGCGAGTTATCGGTTGGCTGGTGGTGAGGTGTTGTATTCTCTTCCCTTGTTATTTCTTTATCATTGTTATTATTGGTGGTAGCAGTAGTGATTTGTGTTATACCTTAGTTACTAAACTGTTCTTATCTCAACCCGTGGGAGTTGCATTCTTGTCGATTCTCCTTTCTGTCCCTCTAGGAGTAGGGGGAGGACAAGAAGGGGGGAAAGTGAGTGAACAAGCTGTCTGACTGGGTTTAAATCATGACAGTTCTTTTTGGCACCCAACGTGGGGCACGAGCGGTTGAGATAACGACAGATCTGGCCGGATTAATAGTCACTTGACACAATGCTGATTTATTGGCTCTCAGAGTTGTTCATCTCGATCTCAGTTTCAGAATGTTGTAACTTACTTAGAGCCGGTATTTGCTGTGTTAGTGTTTATCAAGTGTGGGGCCTGGGCTAAGGTTCTTGTCTCACTGTGCTTCATGGCAATGGCTTGTAATACGGGCGGGCTCCAGCAGCAGGGCGGGACGGACGTGGCCGTGGACTTGTACCTGGCGTCCGGCTGCTGGCTGCTCTTCACCGGTCTGGCCCTCGCCCTCGCCTCCATCTTCGTGAGGCGGCGGGGCGCCGAGGGGGAGCGGCCCCGGGAGCCGGCGGCAGCCGAACCGGCCCGGGAGAGCGGCCCCGGGCACCAAACAGCGGCGGGAAGGGGGCCGGAGGCCCCTAGGGGACGGCTGCGGATGGAGGAGGCCGAGGCGGTCGAGGAGCGGAAGGAGGCGGCTGCCAAGCAGCGGGAGAACGCGGTGGAGGAGCCGAGCCCCGCGGCCGAGCCCAGCCCTGTGACGGCCGAGAGCATTCCCCGGAAGCCGCCCGCCGAACCCCAGGAGGATGCAGGAGACCACGCAGCATTTCCCAGCAAGGCAGAGGAGGAAGATCTGGACTCAGGAAAAGAGAAGCTGGCGGTGGGAGAGCCGGCAAGCACAGCAGCTACACCAGCCCCAGGGACAAGTACGGCAGCATCAACTGAGAGTTCTGAAAGTTTTTGAATGGCCTTTGGGTATCCTTGGGACCTGCCTGCTGATTGTGATGGGGATCAGCATGTTGAAACACGCACAGACCGTGTTTTACCCACAACTGTTTTGTCTGACCTCAAAAGTTAAGCAGAGTCAGATTTGGGTCTTGTCTGTGGTTAGATGAGGATATAGGAGGACCAGGAGATTTTCCCCAAGGCTGGACAGTCATGAGTGGCAGGGTGTGTGGGACAGTATGGGCAAGTATTTAGTCCACTGGGCCCCTCCAGTGCTTTGGAAGCATCGGAGATGGAAGGCAGCTGTATGGAGTCCCCAGCAAAAACCTGCAGAAACTGCTTACGGGGACAGTGAGTTATTTTGAGCCTGGTGGGCCCAATGCACTTCAGGCCATCAGAGCAGAGATGCAACATAGAGATGGACTCATGATCGAGGGGTGGACTTAGCAATGGACACTATTGCCCAGGTTATTCACAAGTGTGAACACTGAATACAGTCTCTCCTGCTCTGAAAGACTCTTACAAGAGATGGAGCCTGACATCATGGACCAGATGGACACAGCAGCTTTATAGGGACTGGTCCATGGACTACGAAAAGAGTGATGGTATATTGAAAATGTGGGATCTGAGCATGACGTGAATGGTATGGAATAAGGGGTGGGTAATGTCCTGGGTTCAGCAGTAGCAGTCATTTTTCTCCTCCTTGGTAGCTGGTGCAGTGCAGTGTTTTGACTTTCGTCTCGGGAACAGAGCTGATAACAGTGATGTTTTGGTTTGGCCAAGGACTTTGTGAGCCTCATGCTCTGCCAGGGAGGAGGGAAGCCGGGAGGAAGCAGAGACAGGACACCGGACCCAAACTGACCAAAGAGGTATTCCATACCACAGCACGTCATGCCCAGGATGTAACTGGGAGTTACCTGGAAGGGCTAGGACTGCAGGGTTGTAGGAGGTATCGATCAGTGTTTGGTCGGGCTGGGGGGAGCAAATTATCAGTTGGCTGGTAGTGAGGTGATGTATTCTCTTCCCTTGTTATTTCCTTTATCATTGTTATTATTGGTGGTAGCAGTAGTGATTTGTGTTATACCTTACTTACTAAACTGTTCTTATCTCAACCCGTGGGAGTTGCATTCTTTTCAATTCTCCTCTCTGTCCCTCCGGGAGCAGGGGGAGGGCAAGAAGGGGGAGAGTGAGTGAATGAGTTGCCTGGCTGGGTTTAAACCACGACAGGAGCTGTGTTTTGTATTTGTGCTGAAAACAGTGTAGATAATTCAAGAATGTTTGAGTTACTGCTGAGCAGTGCTTACCCAGAGTCAAGGCCTTTTCTGCTCCTCACACCAGCCCCACCTGTGATTAGCCTTGAGGTACACAAGAATCTGTTATGGGACACAGACAGGACACCTGACCACAACCAACCAAATCATATATCCCAAATCATCCAGTGTCATGCTCAGCATATAAAGCAGGGGAAGAAGAAGGAAGGGGGAACATCTGGAGTGATGTTTTTTGTCTTTCCAAGTAACCGTATGTGTGATGGAGCCCTGCTTTCCTGGAAATGGCTGCCAATGGGAAACCTGATGAATTCCTTATTGTGTTTTATTTGTGTGTGCAGTTTTTGCTTGACTTATTAGTCTGTGTTTATCTCAACCCATGAATTTTCTCACTTCTACCCTTCTGATTCTCACTCTCATCCCACTTTAGGGGGCTGTGTGGTGCTTAGTTGCCACCTGGGGTCAAACCACAACAAACTTTTTCAATCCAGGCTTCAGCGAAGATTGGAAGGTTTTGTACTATCAGTTGCAATGATACTTCTTTTTAGACTTACCACTCGTATTTTAATATCTTTATCTCACTTAGGATAAAACTCAAAACAAAGTAAAAACACCGACGCCAAGTATCTGCTCATATTAAACAGAAAATAAGAGTCACTTTTTTGAAAAAAGAAGCACAGAAAATCCATAGTGTGAGAGACTTTACTATGTTTAATAGCTGATGTGCTTACTAGCACACTACTGCTCTAACAAGCATATTAAATGAAAGAACCCCCAAATTCCCTTTTCACTTGCTTACAGTGGTGCCCCTTAGGGGAGGTTCATGTGCCAGCAACATGTTTGTTAGACAAAATCAATGCCACACAGCACTACTCTGCTGAAGTACAAGTGTTGTCAGCTTCCATTATAATAATTTCCAGAATACTATACTTTATGTCTAACATTTATGACAAAGCTTGAAAGATGAGAGGCAGTGAGAGTCATTTGTGCACTGCTAAACTGGAAATTGTGATCAAATGACTACGGGTACATGGGTGGTCACATCTCTCCAGCTAATTTTTTTGTTGTTGTTGTTATCTGTAGTCTTGATATTGATTTTAATTTCATTAATTTCAATATTCTAAACTGACCGTGTGGCAATAGATTTTCTAAGAGACAGTACCATTCCACATGCACTGAAACTGCCTCTAAACCCATTATTTAAACCCAAACAGGATGGATAGCATCTCATAACTTTCTATAGGGTAGAATAAGAGCACAGTAAGTAGAAAAAAAAGTCTGATTTTTATTCTGTATTTTTTTTAATGTAGACATTGCTTGTGGAGTTTAAAGCTCTTTACTTCTACAAGAATCTTGACAGAATGTTAGTTCTTTGACTATATATTTGTGACACAAGACATTTTATTTCAAGATGATTTTAAAAGCAATTTTTGATGATTTTTAGACACAAAGAAAGCTGAAGTAGTCCCTAGGAAAGTATGTGACTCAGGTTAGTTTGTACTGTCTTAGACTTTTTGAAATATTTCAGCCTAATGGATCTCGCTTTATATTGTAACATCTTTAAACTGGCTTTTGATGCTGTTGAGTGGATATAAATAAAGCTATCACAAGTGGGCAAATTTAGTTTGCTAATCATTCCTACATATGCCATGTGTCTTCAAAAACCTAAGTGCAGCGTAGATGGAAACAAAGAATTAGTCTCATATACCTGGAGATAAGAATGCATTTAAACAGATAAACTGATTCTGAAATGCTTCTGAAATGCATGAGAACTTGAAGGAATTCAAATACAAATCTAAATCTGATTTTTAGTATCAGGCTTCTCTTCTCTTTTTTTGTTTTTTATCTCCTGTAAAAGTTCTTAAACACAAACCAAATCATCATGTGATTCATGTAACAGACACCAAAATCTATCTGAGAATTATTCCTCACCTCAATAAAGGAAACACAAAGTTGCAGTTCACATTAGTGAACATATTCTTAATCCATGTTAAAAATACAGGTTAATCACACAAAAGTAATTAATTCTACTAAGGACCATTCTTGGTTTTTTTTTTTGTGTTTTTTTTTTTAATTACAATTGATATTAAGCACATGCAGTTCAATTCATATTTCACTGTTATGGACAGCAAGTACTTAAGATTATTCTTTGCATTTGATCACAGTATGTGTATAGACAGAAACTCTACTCTTTCCTAAAGAAGACCCAAATCTGGAAATAAATCAAGACAAAGACGAGGCAAGAAGTTGCCTGACTACAGTTCATCAATGCAAAAAGGAATGATTACCTTTGAGTACTGAGAACTCAAAAATTAAAAGCAAACTTCTGATAGTAATGCAATATACTATGAATATGATTCGATGAATCATATGAATCATACTATGAATAGACTTGATTATTCTGTTCAGTTTCGGTCTCCACTGTACAAAAAGATGTGGACAGGCTGGAGAGGGTCCAAAGAAGAACCACTAAGATGATCAGAGGACTGGGAAGCCTGCCATATGAGGAAACGCTGAGAGAAAGGGGTTTGTTCAGCCTTGAGAAAAGAAGTCTCAGGAAAGACCTTATCAGTATGTTCCAGTATTTAAAGTATGGCCTACAAAGAAGATGGAGATTCCCTTTTTTCAAGGAGTCACATGGAAAAGAGAAGGGGTAATGGGCACAGGTTAATCCCAGGGACATTCCATTTGGACACTTGAGGAAAAATTGTCACTGTGAGACCAGTAAGTCATTGGAATAATCTCCCCAGGGAAGCAGTGAACTTCCTAGTGGTGGACACTTTTAACATTCAGCTGGACTGGATGCTGGGACATCTGGTCTAGGTAATGTTTCACCAATAAAGCTTGGATGAGGTAATCCTTGAGATTCCTTCCAACCTAGTATTCTATGATTCTAAGAATATCACTAACTTAACAACTAAAGGCTAATTCACCAGTGTGTTTTAAAAATACTAGGGGGAGAAGAAGTCTGTGAAAAGAAAGAGGTGAAAATACTTCATTACTTCTTTCAGTCTCTGTAATACTGAACCACTCAAAGCAGTTGGAAGTGCTCATAGAAGGCAACCCAGTCATTCTCAAGACTTAAGTTTCCAACCCTTGATTTCTAATTTATTTTAAAAATTGGTGAGTTCCTACTCAGTGTCAGGTACATTAGATATCTTTTTTCTTTTTTTTTTTTCTTTTACATATGAAAGTCAAATTTTGGATGGAACCAATGCTGATTTCATTCTGTAATATTGTCTCATCTTTATAATAGGCAAAAAACTTTGCCATCATTGAATAAATCAAGGATCAAGCTAATTATAAAAGGAGATTGCTTCTGCTTGGACAATTAGCATTTTGGCAATCAGAAGTGATATCAAAATAAGTACAGAAAAAGGACTCAACAGATTAATATCAATTGTACATATTTTAGATCTGTCAGAATATGGGAATCATTCTTCAGCCATCAAGCTACACTTCAAATTATTTTCATATAACATAGAGTGACTAAAAGACTTCCAATACTTTTTAACTGAAAATGGCATTCATATTGTATTTAAAATATTAATAAATTTCATACTTTGTAATTTTTTTCATAACATTAAGCAAAAAGCCTAAAATTTATATATTTATAAATACTATCACATAGTTTGGTAAATGTCTTTAAAATAACTTCTCTTTAAAATAAAATAAATTAATGTTTGCAATAAATATGCATTGGGAAAAAAAACAAAAGTCAAACAAACAAAAAGCAACCACAAAACCAACAACAGCAAAAAATCCAAAACAAACAAACAACAAAAATGAAATAAAAAACATAAGCAAACAACAAAAATGAAATAAAAAACATAAGCAAGAAGCACTCAATAGATAGGACTTCACCACAAACATTAGTTTAGTAGGTATTAAGTAATTTCTTTGTGTAACTCTTAAAACAAGTTTTTACAATAGTTTTGTCATTTTAAGCTATATATCGTAGCTTAAAAAGTGTGCTTCTTTAGGATATATGTGTGCCAGTATTTTTGTATTTATTTATTCTAAAATATTATTAACTGAAACTCAGAACTAAAAAATAATTAACTTTGAATTTTTCAAACTCTTGTTTTCAGTACATGTACTCACTCAGGTTGTTATTAAGTCTCTGTGAAGTCTTATCCTAAGGCTAATCTTATTAAAGCAATAATCACTAAGAATGCTGAAGACTTCTTCAGACCTCTGTCATATCTAAAAAGGCCTATGGGATCATTCTGCCTGCCAGTCTCCCTGGTCTTTTCTGATTAGCTGGCAAAGAGAGATTTAAATTAGCATCTCTCATAGAAGGAAGGTCATTCTAGACATTGGAAGTCTATGTATTGACCAGTTCTTAGCACACACAGGACTGTAAACCAGAAGTCTTACTCCTCTTGCCAAAGACACAGAAGACAAGGAAAGGAAATTGAGAAGAAAATAATTCTGCCACAGATAATTAAAAAAATAAATAAATCTAGGACCATAATAAGGAGCTGGGATGACTGAAGCTGATAAATGAACATGAAGCACAATCACTGGACCTTCCATGAGATTCTGTGCTGTATTGTTTTTGTTGTTGGCATGACTGGGTGTTTTGACAACAATAAATAAATAAAAAAGAATTTTTATTTCAGATTGAATTTAGAAATTTGTATGTGTAATAAAAGAGAAAATAAAAAAAAATCCTTGTAGAGTTAATTCAACATGATCTCTACTTACGTCTTGCTTTACTTCTAGCAACCTTGATAATCAGTGCCCCCAGATAATTACTCCTCACCACATTATTACATGGATAAATCAAGTCTTTCTATCTGACACTTGCTCCTAAGGTCTGAGGTGGCTTCATCAGCTTTTAGCTGCTGAAGATATAGGAAGGAAGTTCTTCAGCAAGTGTCTGTCTCTATCTGTGCATATCCATGCATGTACATACGCATTAACACTACAGAGGCCTAAGAGTATCATAAAAATTGGAAATATAGTACTTTATTATCAAAATAGTTTTAACAAATCAATGTATATATTTTTTTAGTCATTGTATATTAGAGAAAATAACATTGCCTTGTAAAGGATATTATAATTGACTGGTATAGCCCCTGCTTTTAACAGTCAGACCAAATGCTTGTCTCTGTTTTTGGGATATCCCATGAAATCCCCACTGAAACCTACTGTGCAGAATGCTGAGAACATCTTTAAGTGCTAACTAAAAAAAAATAAAAAAATCTATAGAATCTTACTAGGTTTTGTAGCAACCTTTAATGAAGTTTGTAGCCAGTTTCCTTGCACAACTGAGGTAAGCTGCTGTTATACTACAGATCTACTCCATGTTACCTTAAAGACATAAAAATAAAGAAGGTTTTAGCAAGGTTTCTTCTAGAGACAGATCCCTCTATCCCAAACAGCTGCTCCCACCTGAGGTTGCAGCCATAGAGCATTAGGCTGCTGCCTAACTTTTAAGACATGCTCTTTTTTTCCAGACTGTTCCTGTGACCAGGGTCTCCTATAAAGTCTGCTGGCAGCTTATATTCTTAGTAAGCACTTTCTAGACTTTACTGGATTGAGGATCACCATTCAGGAATGGAACGTCTCTTCAAATTTCCAGTACGTTTAGGACTGTTCCACAGCTTTTCAATCATATTCACAAAGGAGTAAATTAGCTCATTGATCTTTTTCTGAGGTCTCTGTCAGAAGTAACTGACCACAATAAAAATCAGAATCATCAGTTTCTAATTTGTCCCAGTCATAACTTTCCAACCACCTAGCAAAACCTACAAGCAACATTATAAATCTAAAGATTAACTTGATTCCAGGAATTTCTGTAATTTTCTCCAACTGTGTCCCAAGAAACTAAAATTCAGCTCCAGCTTAGCAAAGCTAAACTGGTAGAAAACTCATCAGAGCTGTGCAAGCAGGAAAACAAATCTCAGAGCTTTGAGCTGCTCATGGAGAGATCCTTGCTGGCTGCCCCAAGTCAGGCGAATACATCTTTGGTTTGAATGTCAGTCAGTGTCTCAGTGTGGGAAAACACTGCAGTTACGATAACGAGCTGTGCTTCTGTTGACCACTTCAGGGTGCTTTATTCATGATTCTCCTTCCAGCCTATACAAACCTCCACTCTCATGCTGACAAGATTTGCTCTACAGCATTATGTGAAATTCATTCCCATACTCTTCATCTTCAGCCAGGCAAGTAGGCTAGAGTATATAGCCTATAAACAACACACATATTCATACAAAAAAAAATTGTCCTGCACAAGTAAACTGTACTTCAAATATGACCCCCAACTCTTACTATGGAAAATACAGGGAGTTTGGGAAAAAATACAGGTTGTTATGACTGGAATTGCACTCCGTATCACCAAAAACCTATTACAATTGACACATTCCTTGTCAGTCCTTAAATAAGACTGCATTAGAGAAACTCCTGCCATGTTAAAAATAATCTCCCATAAATGATCAAAACCAAGTCTGAAAATTAATGATAGGCCTTGTCAATGACAGAAAGCAGGACAAACAGCAGCCTTCTTTGAAGATATATCGGTTTGGGACTGTCAAAAAAAAAAAAATCTCCTTGTTAAATCCAGGATGTTAAATATTTTAACAAATATTTAAGTGTTCTGCTCTGCTTAGCTATAACATCCCTTCATAATTCCATTGATTTCATTTGAACTGTTTTTTTTTAAAAAAAGAACAGATCTGACCTCACATGAAAAAAAGGCTAAGACAACATTCTGAAATTATTCTTCTGAAGATAGTATTTTCAGTTAAAATTCTAAAGTAAAATTTTTAATTCCAAAAATTATGAAAAAAAAAGGAAAATGTTAGACAAAAAAAATCAAAATGTGTGGAAAATGTGCCATAACAAACCAATAATGCCATGTGCTTTATCCAGACTGAGGAAAACATGCAAGATAAATCAACCATTCAAGCCCTCCTTAAGTAAAATCTGTTTGTGAGGAAATTAGCTAT
This sequence comes from Pezoporus wallicus, assembly GCF_028554395.1. Classification (NCBI taxonomy): domain Eukaryota; kingdom Metazoa; phylum Chordata; class Aves; order Psittaciformes; family Psittacidae; genus Pezoporus; species Pezoporus wallicus. The sequence continues at coordinate 58,834 of NW_026636299.1, read as the reverse complement.
GGATACTTAATCCAGTTAAGAACATAGATGTTTGTTATTGTTTCACTCCAGCAAACTAGAATGTGGCAGTCTTAATTATTTCTCATCTTCATACTTTCAGAAAGTCTGTGATTTTGGAGGTGTGGGGTTTTTTATTTTCTGTTTTTGCTTTTGATCACCTCCATTCTATTTAAGAAAGAAAAATAAATTGTATTTCTTATTTTTAAAGTCTGCTTTCTAACTGCATACTTTTTTATTATTTTCTGAAAGGGAGAAAAAAGTATAAATTAGAAACAAAATTAAAAAAAAAAATTATGATTGCCAAGCAAGTGCTATACAGCAAATGCATGTATTTTATATTTTTATTTTTTCAGAAATTCTTTCAAACTAGATGCCTTTGGTGAGATTTTTGAAAATATGGATCTGAAAAAATGGAAATTAAGGTAATGTCATACATGCAAATATACATGCTTCTTACTGTTCCTGGTAATTTTATTATATATTAATATGTTAAAATATATGAGTTATCTTAATATTCATTAAAAAAGCTGTACGACTGTTTTTCATTTTACTGTGGCCAAATGACATCTATTTCTCTACATCAAAGCTATTTATGAATTTGACGTTAGCTGACTTGATTGAACCATCTTTAACAATAAATTTAAACATTTTAGTGGACTCAACTTATTAAGAAAGTTTTGATTTAGCCTGAAAATCAGCTGTCCTGTGCTTTATTAAAATTCTCCTACCTTCAGCAATAGTGTAAAATATATTATTATTGCCTTGCAATTTATTTATATTAAGTACATAGTTTATTTACGTAATTTTTACATATATTTATAATTTTTTATTATTGCCTTGTAATTATCAGTGACCTGAGACCATATGTATTTTTCCAGTCTTGCAAAAGCTATAATTACAAGCTCTGATTTTTTCCTGTTGGCATTCATGAAAGTATCATTAAAGCTTTCAGTTTCTTGTGTCTACATCATCAGAGGCAAAGTGCTTCATGTTCCTAAGGATCACCATCACAAGTAAAATTGGAGAGGTCACAGTTTCCAAAAGATTAGATCCTACACTAAAATAATTCTGATAGTGGAATATTAACTTATTTTTTTATTTAATTATTTTTATCTCAGCTCTTTGTTATAAGGAATATAATAACTATTCCGGATATAAGGGTCTAACAAGAATACACACACTCTTTTTTCTAAAGATTGTGATCTTCTGATCTTACTCAACAGAAGTTGTTACAGGTTCTTTACTATTTCAAAATAATTTCTTTTCCATATTGGATATTTTCTACACAAGACTTTTCAGCTTGAATAACATTTGTCTTCTGAGTATGACATAGTGGAATGCAAATGTAATACAACTCCACAAAACACTTATTAACCAAAGTGTAATGCAGACTCCATGCAAACAACTAAATATGTCTTCAAACACATTATAATATCATTATGATAAATACTGTCTAAACAGGTAAGAACCATGGAAAATACTGCAGTGTGATTATCCATTACTCAAACAACCAGAACTCAGTATCAAAAATTTGTTTACCATATGACACAAACCCTTGGTACAAATTATTGAACAAAAGACCTAGTTAAATTTTTTGTATTTGGTAATATTATCAAACATAGAATATTTATACTGTTATAGCAAGCATCCCTAATTATTTGAACTGGCAGAGTTGGTTTTTTTTGATGCCACATATATGTGAACTTTTATACAAAATATTTTCATTTCAGTGACAATACTGACCATTAGCTTCCTTATGATAAAGATACAACAATCAGAGTTCTTTTCTGAGTGCTTTATATACAAGGAACAGTCAGGCATGCTACAGTGTAAGATGCATCAGTCATTTAGTCTTCAGTGGACAGGTTTAAGCACCTACTCAGAACAAACGTCCCAAAAGAATGAATTTTGTTGAGTCAAGAGCAGGGCACATGTCTCCTGCTCTGCTGTACTCGTAGCTGCCATGAAAAACTGACTTATTTTCTCTTCATGCCATTGTACTTACAGATTTCTGTCACATCCAATTTTAATATTCTCTTTTACAGGCCAAAGAATACCAGTCTATTCAGTCATTTTTATCATACCAACTGTCCCCTTTTAAGTTTTTGAATCATCATTCTCTGAATTTTTTCCAGTTCTATTAGATCATTTTTTTAAATGTGTGATCCGGTCAGCACTGAATACATGAACAAAACACATATTTACCTTGTGAGATAATGAGGGTTTTTGTCTCATTCTCATTTCTTAATAAGTCTAACACTCCATTTGCATCTTTGCTTGTAAGGATCTATCTGATATTTATAAATCATTCATAACTTCAAGCTCTTGTCATACAGTAGCCCATAGACAGTCATTTAATATGGAAGATGGAGGCAAGTTACTTTTCTTTTTCTGGGGAGAAGGGTGGTGGGTTTGTGTTTTTTGTTTTTTTTCTTCCGTGTACATGTAGCCAGATTTTTTTTTTTTCTGTTTCATTGTAGTGTATATATATATATATTTTTTATATAAGTGCTTATAACTGCTCCAGATCAAAATCTAAGCCGTAATTTAGGATTGATTTTTTTTTTTGTTAATTTATTTAATGTCTATCTAAAAAAAAAAAGTTACATGGCAAGATAACATACAAGATCCCGTGCACAGATTTGGAAATTCTGGAAGCTGAACAGAGGAAATTGTTAACTATTTCATGTTTCTATGGATTTGCTACTGCAAATATATTTTTTCTACCTGGGCTAAAAGGATATCTTAAGTCAACTTTTAGTCTGGTATGTTAGCTTTGCACAAGTATGTGATCTTTCTCTCACACAAAAATGTTATTACTCAATCTAATTCCAAACCAAACCAACCAACCAACCAAAAAAAAACCAAAAAACAAAATACACACACACAAAAAACAAACAAAAAACAAAACAAAGAAAAAAAAAACCAAACCAAAAAGACCAAAATATGTTTGTCAAGAACACACTTTCAAAATTACACATACAGGGTTGGAAAGGACCTTAAGATCATCTAGTTCCAAACCTCCTGCCATGGCCAGGGACACCTTACGCTAAACCATCTCACCCAAGGCTCTGTCCAGCCTGGCCTTGAACAATGCCAGGGATGGAGCATTCACAGCTTCCCTAGGCAGCCTATTTCAGTGCCTCACCACCCACACAGTAAAGAATTTTTTCCTTGTATCCAATCTAAACTTCCTGTGTTTAAGTTTTAACCCATTACCCCTTGTCCTGCCACTACAGTCCCTAATGAAGAGTCCCTCCCCAGCATCCCTATAGGCCCTCTTCAGATACTGGAAGGCTGCTAGGAGGTCTCCATGCAGCTTTCTCTTCTCCAGGCTGAACAGCCCCAACTTCCTCAGCCTGTCTTCATACAGGAGGTGCTCCAGTTCCCTGAGCATCCTTGTGGCCCTTCTCTGGACTTGTTCCAACAGTTCCATGTCCTTTTTATGTTGAGGACACCAGAACTGCACACAATACTCCAGGTGAGGTCTCACAAGAGCAGAGTAAAGGGGCAGAATCACATCCTCCAACCTGCTGGTCACGATTCTTTTGATGCAGCCCAGGATTGGTTGGCTTTCTGGGCTGTGAGCACACACTGCCGGCTCATGTTCATTTTCTTATCAGCCAACACCCCCAAGTTCTTCTTCACAGGGCTGCTCTGAATCTCTTCCCTGCCCAACCTGTAGCTGTGCCTGGGATTGCTCCAACCCAGGTGTAGGACCTTGTCATGGTTAAACTTCGTAAGGTTGGCATCAGCCCACCACATGCTTATAATTTTTCACTAAGTAGCTACTGCAGAGATTCAGAATTACTTTTCAAAGATAACCTATTTTGTTGTGCCTGCTTAATATCTGTCATATTAACTGTCACACATTTACACGAAAGATCTCTTCCCTTTTCTCTCATGTACAGCAGGCTAGAAAAGAAATGAGATGAGCATAGTGCATAATTAGACACTCTTTCAGTTTATGTCAGCTTATTACGGGTTTGATTCTTCCAAGATGCAAAGCATATCATCACTTGATGAAATCACTTGTATGAGGCACTACCTCCTGTGATAATTCTCCAGATACCACATGAAGTAGATCAGAGGTTAACAGAGCAATTTCACTTCATATTACAAAAAAATCTGCTTGAAGATAGATGAAGTATAGATATCACAAGAACTGAAGAATTATATGCAGGTTGTTTGGGTTTAGTTTTTGGTTTTTTGTTGGTTTTTTTTTCCTTTTTAAATATGTTATTATGCTGACTATTCATCTGTTACAAGCTAAACAGCCAGAGCAGCATTATGAGGTTCCCATTTTTTTTGACACCATCCTTGAAATAAAATTAATTATTAATCCACTTTCATTTGGAACTTACGACCTTTGATTCCCAACTGCCATTTAGAAATAGGGAAGAAAGAGAAAATTTAATTATATTTAATTAATATGCTCTAATATATAAATAATATATATAAGATTAATAACATTTATTGTCTTTCTAATTTTAAGAAATAAAATTTGCATTTGCATAATGATAAATAAAGTGGATAAAATATATTAGCTAGTCACCAATTCTTGCCTGATTTTTAGTTTTTTTTTAACACCTCAATATCCACAGTTCAGGTTTTCATGTACTGAGGTCACATTGTGTAACTGCATGCTCACAAAATGCAAATGATAGAACAGCTCACATACTTTACAATACAGCATATGTCTCATAAACTGCTGCCAGCTTCATTGCATCAAAAGAACTTTGCATCTTTGGAGAATAAAGACAGATTTAGAATTACTTTAGGTATCTGCAAAACAGTATGAAAACAATGGCAACAGAAACATTGAATTTTTTCACAATTGAAAGATTTTTTTTTCACAATTTTCACAACTTGGGCATATCAAACAGTAATAAATCTTACATACGAACATAAAGCCCTTCACCTACTGTCTACTTCCAGCTGAAGTGCCTGAGACTTGATCTAATCACAGAAGAATTTTATCATTAATCAAAATCACAATGCATCACAGTGAAAAGCAACTGGACTAAATTCTTTAAAATCTTTTTTCCTGACTGGATTCATCTGACTGGTGAACTGGTGAGCAGGTTAATACCAAATCAACAAGCAGGAGCTGAAAATTATCACCTTCTTGAGGGAAAAAAAAAATACTGGGGATAATGCATCTCCTTTTCATTACTATGGAGTCAAGTTTTTAACCATCAACAGCAAAGCAAGAATCACTTCCCTCCTTTTGCAATTTCTGTAAATTTGTAGTGACTGAGCTAAAAACATATAGAATAGAAAGGAAACAACCCATAGGATTATCCATTTTCTTTAATTGCTTGTGTTTAGCCTTTGGAACTGAGAGCTCACAAATCAGCATAGTATCATACTGACAATGCCAGGTGACATTTTTTAATTATGTAAATGAACTGTGAACTTAATCAAGCAGAAAAAAACAACTGGAAATGTTACATCTAGATCCTACTAATGTTCTTCAAGATCTTACCTTCACTGTTTCTTATACTGTTCACCTAACATTAGTCCATAGGCTAATAGATAGACACAATGTAATACATTATAACACAATATATAAATGTAATAGTTTAACAGTATATAAAATATTGCATTATATGCAGTATAATATATATGAATGTTTATATAGCTATAATGCTGCTAGTTACACCCACACCATCTCTTTCTAGAGCTTTACTATCATGTAACTTTACAATAACTTTTCAAAATACTTTATTTAAAAAAAAATTATCACTGAGCTTTATCAGTGATCTACTCATTCTATTTTAACTTCTGAGACTCATTCATTAAGTAACTGAAGTTACTTAATGAAGTAATTGAAACCAAATTATTTCAATCACTCTTTTAACTTATTTTCATAAAGGACATTGTTTAAAAACTGACGTCCGGGAAGCTAGGCACCAGGTTAGGAAAGCTAAGGCCCAGTTAGAATTAAACTTGGCTAGGGATGTTAAGGATAACAGGAAGAGATTCTATAGGTACGTAGCAAATAAAAAAAAGACTACGGACAATACAGGTCCCCTCCAGAAGCTATTGGGAGAACTGGCTACCCTGGATTTCGAGAAGGCTGAGGTTCTTAATGACTTCTTTGCCTCGGTCTTCACTGGCAAAGGCTCTGACCAAATGTCCTGGGTTCAGCAGTAGCAGTCATTTTTCCCCTTCTTGGTAGCTGGTGCAGTGCAGTGTTTTGACTTTCAGCTCAGGAACAGAGCTGATAGCGATGTTTTGGTTTGGCCAAGGACTTTGTGAGCCTCATGCTCTGCCAGGGAGGAGGGGAAGCCGGGAGGAAGCAGAGACAGGACACCGGACCCAAACTGACCAAAGAGGTATTCCATACCACAGCACGTCATGCCCAGGAGGTAACTGGGAGTTAGCCGGAAGGGCTGGGAGACTGCAAGGTTGGAGGAGGTATCGGTCGGAGCTTGGTCGGGCTTGGGGGCCGAGTTATCGGTCAGCTGGTGCTGAGGTGTTGTATTCTCTTCCCTTGTTATTTCCTTTGTCATTATTATTATTGGTGGTAGCAGTAGTGATTTGTGTTATACCTTATTTACTAAACTGTTCTTATCCCACCCCGTGGGAGTTGCATTCTTTTCGATTCTCCTCTCTCCGTCCCTCCGGGAGCCGGGGGCGGGCCCCCAGAAGGGGGGAAGTGAGCGAACGAATTGCCTGACTGGGTTTAAACCACGACACCAAACCACCCCAGTCTTGGAAGGCAGACGAAGGCACTGTGAGAATGAAGACCTTGGGCCCACTGTAGGAGAGGATTTGGTTCAAGACCATCTTAAAAAACTGACCATACACAAGTCCATGGGACCTGATGAGATCCATCCGCAGGTCCTGAAGGAGCTGGCGAATGAAGTTGCTAAGCCACTGGCCATCATATTTGAGAAATCATGGCAGTCAGGTGAAGTTCCCGACGACTGGAAAAAGGGAAATATAACCCCCATTTTCAAGAAGGGGAAAATGGATGACCTGGGGAATTACAGACCAGTCAGTCTCACCTCTGTGCCTGGCAAAATCTTGGAGCAGATTCTCCTGGGAGTGATGATAAGGCACATGAAAAACAACAAAGTGCTTGGTGACAGCCAGCATGGCTTCACTAAGGGGAAATCCTGCCTGACCAATCTGGTGGCTTTCTATGATGGGGCTACGGAACTGATGGACAGGGGTAGAGCAGCTGACGTCATCTACCTGGACTTGTGCAAAGCATTCAGCACTGTCCCACACGATCTCTAAATCAGAAAGACATCAATTTGATAGATGGACCACTTGGTGGATAAAGAACTGGCTGGATGGCTCCCTGCAAAGCGTTGTGGTCAATGACTCAATGTCTGGCTGGAGACCAGTAACGAGTGGTGTCCCTCAGGGATCGGTGTTGGGACGGGGCCTGTTCAACATCTTTGTTGGTGAGACGAACAGTGGGATTGGGTGCGCCCTCAGCAAGTTTGCCGATGACACCAAGCTGTGTGGTTCGGTTGATACACTGGAGGGAAGGAATGCCATCCAGAGGGACCTTGACACACTTGTGAGGTGGGCTGATGCCAACCTCATGAAGTTTAACCATGCCAAGTGCAAGGTCCTACACCTGGGTCGGAGCAGTCCCAGGCACAGCTACAGGTTGGGCAGAGAAGAGATTCAGAGCAGCCCTGTGAAGAAGAACTTGGGGGTGTTGTTTGGTGAGAAACTTAACAGGAGCAGGCAGTGTCTGCTCACAGCCCAGAAAGCCAACCGTATCCTGGGCTGCATCAAAAGGATCGTGACTAGCAGGTTGGAGGAGGTGATCCTGCCCCTCTACTCTGGTCTTGTGAGATCTCACTGGGAGTATTGTGTGCAGGTCTGGTTTCTTCAACATAAAAAAGGACATGGAACTGTTGGAACAAGTCCAGAGGAACTTAACATGCGCCGGCAGTGGGCACTCACAGAAAGCCAACCGTATGCTGGGCTGCATCAAAAGGATCATGACCTTCAGGTTGAAGGAGGTGAACCTGCCTCGCTACTCTGCTCTTGTGAGACCTCACCTGGAGTGTTGTGTACATTTCTGGTCTCCTCAACATAAAAGGGACATGGAACCGCTGGAACAAGTCCAGAGGAGGGCCATGAGGATGACCAGAGGACTGGAGCACCTCCCGTATGAAGACAGGCTGAGAAAGTTGGGGCTGTTCAGCCTGGAGAAGAGAAGGCTGCGTGGAGACCTCATAGCAGCCTTCCAGTATCTGAAGGGGGCCTATAGGGATGCTGGGGAGGGACTCTTCATTAGGGACTGTAGTGGCAGGACAAGGGTTAATGGGTTAAAACTTAAACAGGTGAAGTTTAGATTGGATAAGGAAGAAATTCTTTATTGTGCGGGTGGTGAGGCACTGGAATGGGTTGACCAAGGAGGTTGTGAATGCTCCCTCCCTGGCACTGTTCAAGGCCAGGCTGGACAAAGCCTTGGGTAAGATGGTTTAATATGAGGTGTTCCTGGCCATGGCAGGGGGGTTGGAATTAAACAATCTTAAAGCCCTTTCCAATCCTAACTATTCTATGATTCTATAACTGCAGGTAACATTAGCAGGTTTGGTTTTTTGTTTTTTGTTTTTTTTTTAAAACAGAATTTTTAAAGTACAATTTTATTTCTGTAGAATCTCTAAAAATCCGTTTAGTCACAATAATGAAACAAGAAGTGGTATTGATATTAAAGTTCAGTAATACTTATTTTCTGAATATCCGGATTCTGAGTAAGGCAAAGTTTACCTTCCCTCCTTTTTGCCAAATTCTAGACCTAGCAAAGGGTAGTTACATAATACTTACAGCAGCTTCACTGCCAAGAAATGGAAGAGGTTTTGTTATTATTGTTTTGATCAGTTACTTTTGGTTGGTTGGTTTGGTTTTGCCATTGTCTGGATGAACGTAAAGTACAGGCTTAAGCAGGCTATTAGGAGGTATCAAAGTTTACCATGCTCAAAAATGTCTTAGAGGCAAAGTTCTATAATTTCACATTCATAAACTTGACAGATAGTTAATTTACTCATTGCATAACTTGATTCAAGATTTTTATTTCTCCAGCTCAAGGAAATATACGTCAGTGTAGAATCAGGGGAATAAATACTGTTTTTTCACCAGGTGCTCCTACAAATCTCGAGAAAGGTCTCTTTGCGTAAGTTCAGATACAACACTATCGAAGCAAAAAGGGAAGATAAGCCTGCTTGGTTCCCTTGGGAAATTTTTGCGACGGCATCATGTCAAAATATCTTGTCACAACAAAATACAAACAGATTGTATGAGTAGTCTGAAAAGTATTAATCCCTCAATTGTATTCTTGGTTATTCTGGTATTTCTGGTATTATTTTAGGCAGGGTGTAGTGGGTGTTTATGTATGTTGTGGTTTAAGCCCAGTTAGTAACTCAGAACCAAGCAGCCGCTCACTCACTTTCCCCCCTTATCCCCTGCATTCCTGGTAGAATGAGAAGGAGAATCAAAAGAATGTGAACCCCGTGGGTTGAGATAAGAACAGTCCAATAACTAATGTATAATACAAAACTACTACTAATAATAATAATGATAAGGGAAATAAGAGGAGAGAATATAAAACTAAAAAGGGAAGGGAAAGAAACAATAAATACAAGTGATGGACAATAAATTGCTCACCACCCAATGACTGATATGCAGCCCTATCCGAGAAGTGTTCTGAGCCTTCCTGGTAACTACCCCGAGTTTACATACTGTGCATGATGTGCTGTGGTATGGAATTCCCCTTACTCAGCAACAACTAAAACATCAGTGTGTTACCAGCATTATACTTAAACTAAAGCCAAAACATAGCACTGCACCAGCTACTAAGAAGGAGAAAAGTAACTGTTACAGAGGAACCCAGGACAATGGAGAAGAGGCAGATATGAAGAGAAAGACATAAGAACTGCAAACATGATGATACAACAGGAATGGTAGAAGTAGGAATGTGTAAGAGGATTTTTTTTAATCCATTTTGAATCTAAAAAGTAAAGAAAAAATACAGACGCTAATAATCCAAATCTTTAATAATAATATCTAATATTCAAATTCTTTAGAAAAACATGAAAAGACACATGGCAATATTTCTCTTATTAAAGACACAGCTTTAAATTACACTTTTAAGCACTGAGTTAATGCTAACAGCTCCATTTCCAACATTTATTTCTTTCATTATGGATATAAGTGTTTTCAATAACAGCTATAATTCTAGTCTATCTCAGAATTGTTCTAGTGGTCAACAGCTTTCATCATGGAAGGATGACTGAACTACTGAATTTTTTAGAAATTAGTCTTTCTGAAGGACTGAAATGTGTGGGCAGAAGCAACTGATGTAAGATATTGTAATGAATTTCAGGCAGAAATGAATGTGGTTTTTATGCAATGAAATTCAGACAGTAGTTGATTTACAAATAAAAAAAAGTCAGGAAAGGCAACTCTAATGAGAACCATAATTTACTTAAAAAAATATTATAATTATTCTTTTACAAAAGAAGTATTTCAGGAATCTAGTAAAAAAATAGCTCTAATGTTGATGAGGAAATGACAGACTGATCTGAAATCAGGCTCCATTGTCTCAAAGATTGGTATGAGAAACTGAGAGGAATAGTGACAATTCATTGACTCAAAGATTGGTATGAGAAGCTGAGATGGACTTCCACCAATATTTTGTCTCAGAGATGGGTGGGAGGAGTTGAGATAAAACTCCAGTATCTGTTACCTCAGAGAAGGGTGTGAGGAGCTGAAATGGGATTCCAGTCTTTATTGCCTAAAGGATGAGTGGGAAAGAGCTATGACTTTTCCAACCATTATCTCGCAGACTGGTATGAGGAATTGCTGCCCATTATCCCAAGAACTGCTGCAGACATCTGCAGCTGAGCTGGCTCCAAGACCAGGGAAACTGGTCCATCAGGAATGTGTAATACCCAACATGAAGAAGAGAAGTATTCCCCCAACTCATTATAAAAGGAGGAAAAGGTAAGCATGAAAAGCAGCCATTGCCATGAGGACTGTCGTGGTTTAAACCCAGTCAGGTAATTCGTTCGCTCACTTACCCCCCCCTTTCTTGCCCTCCCCCGGCTCCCGGAGGGACGGAGAGGAGAACTGAAAAGAATGCAACTCACACGGGTTGAGATAAGAACAGTTTAGTAACTAAGGTATAACACAAATCACTACTGCTACCACCAATGATAATAATGATAAAGGAAATAACAAGGGAAGAGAATACAACACCTCAGCACCAGCTGACCGATAACTCGGCCCCCAAGCCCGACCAAGCTCCGACCGATACCTCCTCCAACCCTGCAGTCTCCCAACCCTTCCGGCTAACTCCCAGTTACCTCCTGGGCATGACGTGCTGTGGTATGGAATACCTCTTTGGTCAGTTTGGGTCAGGTGTCCTGTCTCTGCTTCCTCTCAGCTTCCCCTCCTCCCTGGCAGAGCATGAGGCTCACAAAGTCCTTGGCCAAACCAAAACATCATTGTTATCAGCTCTGTTCCCAAGCCGAAAGTCAAAACACTGCACTGCACCAGCTACCGAGGAGGGGAAACATGACTGCTACTGCTGAACCCAGGACATTATCCACCCCTTATTCCATACCATTCACGTCATGCTCAGATCCTACATTTTCAATATACCATCACTCTTATCTCGGCGCACTCTTATCTTAGTGCATGGACCAGTCCCTATAAAGCTGCTGTGTCCATCTGGTCCATGTCAGGCTCCATCTCTTGTAACAGTCTTCCAGAGCAGGAGAGACTGTGTGCAGTGTTCACACTTGTGAATAACCTGGTCAATACTGTCCATTGCTAAGTCCACCCCTCGATCATAAGTCCATCTGTATGTTGCATCTCTGCTCTGATGGCCTGAAGTGCATTGGGCCCACCAGGCTCAAAATAAGTCACTGTCCCCTTCAGCAGTTTCTGCAGGTTGTTGCTGGGGACTCCATACAGCTGCCTTCCATCTCCGATGCTTCCAAAGCACTGGAGGGGCCCAGTGGACTAGATACTTGCCCATATTGTCACACACACCCTGCCACTCATGACTGTCCAGGTTTGGGGAAAATCTCTTGGTCCCCCCATATTGTCGTCTAACCCCAGACAAGACCCAAACCTGACTCTGCTTAACTTTTGAGATCAGACAAAATGGTTGTGGGTAGAACACAGTCTCTGTGTGTGCCAACATGCTGATCCCCATCACAATCAGCAGGCAGGTCCCAAGGATACCCAAAGGCCATTCAAAACCTTCAGAACTCTCAAACGATGCTGCTGTGCTTGTCACTGGGGCTGGTGTAGCTGCTGTGCTTGCCGGCTCTCCCACCGCCAGCTTCTCTTTTCCTGAGTCCAGCTCTTCCTCCTCTGCCTTGCTGGGAAATGCTGCGTGGTCTCCTGCATCCTCCTGGGGTTCGGCGGGCGGCTTCCGGGGAATGCTCTCGGCCGTCGCGGGGCTGGGCTCCTCCGCGGGGCTCGGCTCGGCCGCGGGGCTCGGCTCCGCCGCGAGGCTCGGCTCCTCCGCCGCCTTCTCCCGCTGCTCGGCAGCCGCCTCCTTCCGCTCCTCGACCGCCCCGACCTCCTCCACCGGCAGCCGTCCCCTCGCGGCCTCCGGCCCGCTCCCGCCGCCGCTCTGTCCCCGGGGCCGCTCTCCCGGCTGCCACCGGCTCCCGGGGCCGCTCCCCCTCGGCTCCCCGCAGCCTCACGAAGATGGAGAGTAGGGTGAGGGCCAGGACGGTGAAGAGCAGCCGGACGGCCAGGTACAAGTCCACGGCCACGTCCGTCCCACCCTGCTGCTGGAGCCCGCCCGTATTACAAGCCATTGCCATAAAGCACAGTGAGACAAGAACCTTAGCCCAGGCCCCACACTTGATAAACACTAACACAGCAAATACCGGCTCTAAGTAAGTTACAACGGTCTGAAGCTGTGAGATCAAGAACAACTCTGAGAGCCAATAAATCAGCATTGTGACGAATGACTATTAATCCAGTCAGATCTGTTGTTATCTCAACCCTTCGTGCCCCACGTTGGGCGCCAAAAAGAACTGTCGTGGTTTAAACCCAGTCAGGTAATTCGTTCGCTCACTTACCCCCCCTTTCTTGCCCTCCCCCTGCTCCCGGAGGGACGGAGAGGAGAATTGAAAAGAATGCAACTCACACGGGTTGAGATAAGAACAGTTTTAGTAACTAAGGTATAACACAAATCACTACTGCTACCACCAATGATAATAATGATAAAGGAAATAACAAGGGAAGAGAATACAACACCTCAGCACCAGCTGACCGATAACTCGGCCCCCAAGCCCGACCAAGCTCCGACCGATACCTCCTCCAACCCTGCAGTCTCCCAGCCCTTCCGGCTAACTCCCAGTTACCTCCTGGGCATGACGTGCTGTGGTATGGAATACCTCTTTGGTCAGTTTGGGTCAGGTGTCCTGTCTCTGCTTCCTCCTGGCTTCCCCTCCTCCCTGGCAGAGCATGAGGCTCACAAAGTCCTTGGCCAAACCAAAACATCATCGCTATCAGCTCTGTTCCCGAGCCGAAAGTCAAAACACTGCACTGCACCAGCTACCGAGGAGGGGAAACATGACTGCTACTGCTGAACCCAGGACAGGACGACTCCAGAAAGGACAACTCCACAATGACACCCACCTCCAATGACTACTAGAGTCTTGGGGGACATTGTACCAATGCTGACTACAAACTCTGACAGATTTCCACCACCTCCAATGATGGATCCCCAGGATTCACGGTGGTGACTCTTCCTCTCTCTCTGCACCCCAAATTCTTCCTTTTCTACCTTTTTTCCAAACTATCTCTCCTATCGCTATCCCCCTTATTACAGTAATTTCATTTATAATAATTGTCTTTTTGTAATAAACCCACTAATCAATTATGGTACTTGACCTCTTTTGTGTCATAATTTCACTCTTGGGATCATGAACAAAACAGGGTCTGGCACTGGGGTTTTCTCCCTAACAGGAATGGACTCACATTTTTCACAAGTGTGGCTTTTAAATGTCTAAATACATGTGGGAGGGGTTTGTTATGGCAAAACTGGAGGTTTTTTCTTCCTGTAGAAGTAAAAGTTTTGTGAATCCATGTGATTACAATGTGATTCAAAGTGATCAGTAAATCAGAACAGTGAAAATACCAGTGCACCTACTGTAGTTAGATCTTCTGATATCCAAAATTTTCACCAGAAGTATGTTCCATAAAATCGATTAAAGCTACCTAAACTATAAATATGAGCACAATTGAACAAAACCTTTAGTCTGAACACTATGAGTACTAATGCCTAATATAGTAATTGCATGTAATAATATAGTAATTATACTACATTAAATGCTCAAGAAGATGACCATACATCACACCACTATTTCAAAATATTGTTCAACATATTGTAAGATACTGGGTAGAAGGAAGATTCTCAGCATTCCTACCAAACCTGATGGAATTCTAATTTATTTCCTGATATGAAGTAAGCTTGCTGTTATCAAGATCAGAGAGATAAATCATCACTCAAGAGCAGTGAGTTAATTTAGGATCTCTGTTCAAACCTACAGTGAAGAATGAGGATCTAGTAGTCAATAATGAATAATGAAGAGTAAATGTAAGATACACGAACTCCAATGTACTCTTAGTATTAATAATTTTTTAATTAAGGAAACTAGTCCTACTGACTGTTTAATTAAAAGAGTTAATTCTTTGTACTTCATCTACATTATATTTCCAGAACAATGTTTTGGCTATTCACAACTAACATTTGTTCTAAAGCACTGCTCTCAATAAATCAAAGGTATAATATTAAGATAAATCCAAGCATGGATAGTGATTTGATATTACAATTACTATTCTGTATTTACAACTTCACATATTCTATAGACATTTCTACTGAAAGGAAAAAAAATTGCTAGTGAGGAAATGGTGGGTGACGTTTTCCATTAAAAAACTTAATTTTAAATACAGTCTAGAAATTTGATTTCAGTGCCTGCTGAATCAGGGACAACCCTTTTCTGCTGGGTATACACTTGTCCCTGATGAATCAGTTCTCTCAGAATGATTACGTCACTGCAAAAGGAACTAAAGTGAAGTGCTTACAAAAGCCTTAGCTCTTCCTACATGACAGTTACAGAAAAACCTCACTATTTGTCAATGAAAAGGAAAGTTTCTGCTCATGATTATGGGATAAGGCTCTACAAGCCTATTCTGATGCTGAACACTGCAAATCCTGAAACAGCAGTTCGGATGTGTGACTAGTTTTGTCCTGCGAGTTCACTGTCCAATAATCCTGACAACACTTTTTAACTTCTGGCAACAGTTCTTGGAAACAATTCTGTGACTGCATATCAACCCAGAATGCTGGAATAGTTAATTATATTTTGGGTATTGGATACAATGGCTTGAACACAGATATAACTATTTACACTTAGAAAACAAACTGTCTTCTAAGAAGCATGAACTGCAGTTCCCAATATCACTGAAAACCAAGGACCCTAATTTATATTTTCTAGCAAAGCATCTCTAAGTAAGTAGGATGAACCCTATCCCAAAAGACAGGAAAACCGTGTCTCCTAAAATTTGTGCCCAAGAGAATGGAGATATGCCAAAGTATAAGTAATTTTGCCAAGGATCTGCAGTATAATTCAGCATATGATCTGGGAAAATAAATGAGAAATATCAGAGGTTTAAGTAGAATTCTAGGGACAAACTGATCCTATGATATAAGGTGCAAACAAAATCAAAGGCAAGCCACAAAGAGAAAACACAATATAAAATACAGTGCAGAACAGTTTCCATCTTGACTGCAGCTGAAGAATAACTGTTGCTTCACAGTATATCACTTTTATTGTAGAAGTCTCTCGGCTTCCAAAACATCTCTGAGGAATATCTTGAACACAGCTCAAGTAAATCAACAAAAATTGACTATAATTTGGTAAAAGTGCCTTTTACAGATTATTTCCATAACATTTTAGTCATTGCCCTCATTGCAACTCTATCTACCAGGAGCCCAATTAATCCATATATTGAAATCATCACTCTTTGGTACACCTGACCCAGGATAGAGATGTTAAACCTTTGTATGCATTGAGATACTCAAGAGAGCAAGAAATGGGAAAAGCAGCTGTCCATTTCTAGGTGACCAATTTAAACTCATTCAAACTCAGCAATGACTGATTATCACTATCTAAAGACTGATGTCCTGTGTGAAAGATTTTGTTTTCTTCTTCCTAGTAGGAAAGTCAGCCATTCTGTACACTGTAAAAGATTTTGGCAATAATCATTTTGAGTCTTACCAGTTCCCATCTTATTGGAAAATGCAATACAACATCCTCTGATGGAAGTGATTCTTCTAGATTAGGAATGAGGGCTCTGCTAGAATGAAAGTAGATTCTCTACTTAGACTGTGCTCTGTTGCAACAAAGTCAGTAAAAAAATATGATTTTTTTCCTTTTCCTGAATGAATAGAATATTACAAAGATGCTCTTACAATACTTACATTATCCTGGTTATAACACCACTAAAGTTAACAATTTTCAAAGGAAAAGGTGAATTAAAAAATTCAGAGTGGCATATAGAGGATCTGCTCTAGATTTCTGCTTCTGTTTTTATCCAATGTACGTACAATAGGAATAATGTAAGAATTATCTTTTCCTGATTATTTTCTTTGCTTTCCATAAATATAACGACACCCTTAAAATCCTTTTTTTTTTTTTCTTTTAAGTTAGTGAAGTTCAAGTTTACTAGAACCTAAAAATTTTACACTAATGTACCTTACTTAGGATCCTCTGCCATTTTAAAAATAAAAGTAAGATAAACTGTAGAAATCTTTAAACAAAATGATAAAATGTCTTTTTTTTTTTTTAAATCTAAACATCACTAAGTTAATCAACTCAGAAGAGACTTTTACTATTGTTCCATCCAACATAAGCACTTTTTTAAGGTTAAAATCATGTTCGGCTTCCCTATCTAATTAAAAAAAAAACAACCACTCCCTTCTCTATTCAACATAATTACTGTCTTGGGAAGACTATCACAGCCTCCTCACTGGCATTTTTCTATTGTTTATGGAAACTGCATACTGAGAACCATTTCCATTACAGCTTTTGAACCTAGGTTTTACTTATTTTGTTTTGCAATATTTTGCATTCCATTCTTCATATCAGTATAAAACAGATGCATATTACTAAGTGTGTTACTAAGAGAAACACCTTTTAGTGAATATCAAGAGACAGATCTCTTTAGCTAATATCAAGAGTATCTTTGATATTATGACTCTGAGAAAGGTTCTTTGGTTATACTGTGATCTGCTCAAGTTTAATTTTAGTGCCTGAACTAAATACCTTTATCATCCCAGATACTAAATTTCTTCCTTTCTCCTAAGCACAGTTCAGGATTTGGTAAAATTGATCTTGGCTTGTAAGATAAGAGAAGTAGAAACAGATGACGCCTCATAGTATCAGTATCCACTAATGTTACAAAAAGTAATAAATACAGCTTAAATGCTAACCTGATCAAAAGAAATTTAAGTGTCTCATAAAGCTCTTGAACATCGAAATGTTGCTCATAACAAAACTTTCTACATGCCCTTCTCATATATAATACCTTTCTCTTTCCATGAACGCCTTTTGAGAATTGAAATGGTCTTACCAAAAAGAGTTTTACTGCAGTTCCTTTTTAAACAGCACTCTGTAGGATGGTATATTTATGCAGTAATTTGGTACTTCTGATAATTTATTAGCAAGAATTAAGTCGAATAATTTAGATCAGCTTCCAAAAGCATAACAGTAATATAACGGTAATTTCTTCCCTCCCCCTCCTGAGTTCTACATTACGAAGCACTAAATCTGCTAAGGAGGCAGTGGACTGATTTTTTAGAAAGTGTTCAGAAGAGGACGATTATGTCTTCAACTGTGCAAATATAACTGGGATGAAAATCTAATGGAAGACTTCTACTTTTTGCTCTTTTTTAATTGGAAGAGTAAAAATCTCTTAATTTCACTGTCAAATCGAAAACAATACCACTACAAGAAACAGAAACACTTGCTTTTAATGAAATCACATAATGTTCTACATACAATTTCTGAATGTTAAGTGAATTTGCTTAAAGTAAAAAATGCCATTAAATGCAAATATTTAATAGGAACTGAATTTAAATGCTGAAATGCTAAAAAAGTTTCTAAGCATGAAAACTTACCCTTTCAAAGAAATTTAAAAGCTAGAAATGTAACTGTTTTAAAGACCAGAAAATTTTCTTTATTATTTAACATTTGCAAAATGTCTTTCTACTGGAAAGCCTGAAAAGGTTACATGTCTTTTTCATCAAATGTTTCTTTGGGAAAAAAATCCTGTCCATGTAAAGTTACTAGTAATTTTTCATTTGACCTTAAACCATATGAATAAAATTATTTTTGTAAACTGCATTCTTCTCCAATATTTAACATACTGAAGTAAATTTAAAATACATTTTTTGCTAAAATGTACCAAGTTGGAGGGTATTTGAGATCAATAGATTCAATATATTTATCTAGCCTGAAATGATTCAGCACTACTCTCATGGAAAAATGGTTTCATACCAAAGATATTTTCAGCTTTTCACAGAAATTGATTGTTTTCTTTCTTGGTGATCTTTAGTGCAAATAAAATAACAAATTAATTGCCTGGGATACACTTTATTAGACAAAATACATTTTTCTGGAATTGTTTATACATTTAACAATTCTTTTTCTTTCTTTTTTCTCCTTCCAATATCGTGATGAAATCCTAGTGCTCTGATTATTTACTTTAAACCTTAACTGAAGCATTATACTGATTTTCATTTTCTTAAAAGGATTTTGGCACCAACAGAACGACTACCACATTCTAAATTTCAAGGTGAGAGCTTTTTAAAGGCAATGGAACAATGCATGAGGAGTGTTCCCAAACCATGAAAATGCATCCACAAAATTACAGTATAATTGCACTGAATTTTCAGACATTTATAAATACTAAATACACTGAGATATAGTAATAAAATGTGTGTTGATCTAATGCTATATATACTGATGCAGAATAATGGCAGGAGACCATTAGTACAAAACCTAAGTAAAACCCTCAAGTACAAGACTTATGTAAACCCCATGTTACAGAATCATAGAACAGTTAGGGTTGTAAAGGACCTTAAGATCATCTAGTTCCAAGCCCCCTGACATGGGCAGGGACACCTAGCACTAGACCATGTCACCCAACCTGGCCTTGAACACTGAGAGGGATGGAGCATTTACCACTTCTTTGGGCAACCAGTTCCAGTGCCTCACCACCCCACAGTGAAGAACTTCTTCCTTATATCTAACCTGAACTTCCCCTGTTTAAATTTAAAACACATTGCTCCTTGTTCTATTGCTACAGTCCTTGAAGAATCTCTTTCCAGCATCCTTGCAGGCCGCTTTCGGATAATGGAAGGCTGCTATGAGGTCTCCATGCAGCCTTCTCTTCTCCAGGCTGAACAGCTCAAACTTTCTCAGCCTGTCTTCATACAGGAGGTCCTCCAGCAATCTTATCATCCCCGTGGCCCTCTGCTTTTGGACTTGCTCCAAAAGCATTGTGTCCTTCATATGCTGAGGACATTGTTTAAACATAAATCACACTTCATGACAGATGCTTCATGTCAAATTAAAGTCCAAAGCAAATTTTACAGTAAAAAAAAAAAAAAATAATACTTCAGGGGTAAAAAAAAAAAAGAAATAATAATCCTGATAAATCCTTTACAAAATAGGCTCTATAAATAAGTCTATCCTGTACAAAAGACATATCTGTAGTCTATACAAGCTACCTTTAGGAAACAGAAGAGGTTAGCCAGGACCAAATTCTATGCCACAATGTTGATAAACAATCTCCACGGTCTGAAAAAACATACAGCTACAAAAGAAATATTGTGGAGTTTGTAAGAAAAGTATTTCTTATTACTGAGTACAGCTTCCACACCTCTTACTCTATTTTCTCTATACTCCAAGCCATGATTTTTTCTGCAGCTGTGATCGATATAATGGTACTGTCATTAATGGAAAAGACTAGCCAGCTATTGAATGTGTTCTAAAGATAAGTTTACAGGTGTCTCAGGGGTGACTTAAAACTCTCTGGTGTTCTAGACAAAGTATTACCTTTCTAGCTGAGAAATTAATTTATTGCCTAAGCTGTAAAAACAATGTGACCCTTTTAATTGTACTCTAGGTAGTGACACCAAAAATGCATTCTTTCATTGCATTAACTGGATTTTGTGAATGCACTCACAATTTCTATTTTCATTAAAATTTAATCTGACTCATTTCTGAGAATCTCTGAGTTCTGCTAGAGATTGGCAACTTTCCATCTAGCCATTTCAGTCACACAATCATAGCCAGTCTGGAGTTCTAAATATGTGTAATGACAGGTGAAAGTGAGGAATGAAATGTGGTTGTTTCATTTATTCATGTTTTGTGAGTTTGTATGTGAAGAGATATCATATCACCAAGCTATTTATAATGATGGCATAATGATGACACAAGGCTGGGCAAACACACTTCATACGTTGAGACAGGAATGCACAACAGAAGGTTTGGCTTGACATCTTAACTTTGTGAATGCTGATGAAAGCATTTTCATTGGTTTCAGTGGTAGACTGCTAGGATTACAGGCAGCAGCTTCAAAAAGCAGTTTTCTTTCAGTCAGTTCCCCTAGTGCAAATCTGATGATGGAATTACATGAACAAAAGAATTTACAGGTGATTTAATTCAGATGGCATAGTCAGGAATAAGTAGATAATAAGTTAATCAGCCTATGAAATCCAGTGAAATCTAACAAGATCTGTGAATGCAAACACTAGGAAGACAGGTTACAGAAGGATGTAATAAAGGATAATTACAGCCATTTTCAATATATACATTAATTTTTACTATTCTTAATCTGATACTACCTCTCACATGCAGTGTCACTAGAAACCCAAATAAGGAATCAGGGTGTGAGAATGCTCACTGTGAAACTAACAAACACAGTTCCACTGAAACCAGGAGGAAAGACTGTGGAAGAAAAGTAGCGATCTAAGTTTGACAGCAATAACTTTTTTCTATAAAACTGATGTTGATGTCCAGGGATGAATGGAGCATTAAGCTACATTCATGTTTTGAAACAGCTCTGAAAACAAATATGATATAACTGACATCAGGTCAAATACTGGGAGAGGGTAAAAGAATGTTTTGGGGTTTTTTAGTTTCGAAGTTGATTGCTCAAGTGATCTTATCAGAGAGCCCAAGGATTAGTCTGGACATGGCTGATACCTCTTCTTTGCACAACAGTAAATACAAAATTCTTGATAGAACTGATAGGTGCTCTAGGATTGCATGAACTGAAGACAATAAATATCTCTGGTTTAGCTGACCTCATTGCAAGCTGTATCAGACTAATTTACTATCTGCCGTGAAATCAAAAACATATTTGGAAAATAAATTTGAGCCTGACCCTGACTTACTTTACTAATAAAATACAGATTAGACTCTGCTGTTGTGAAGGATTTTTGATGATGGTTTCACTTGGATTAAGATTAGATAATGTAAATAAATAAAAATTCCCTCTATAATATGACTCATTGGAATTTCCTACTAGCCGGATTGTACATTATTCCATACTTGTATTATCTATTTGATACAACACCTTTTGATTGTCTGTTTCTGGGTTATCCAAGTTATCTGCAAGTGAACTTGTTGGTGCTGGGTCACCCGGGCTGGTTCAACTGGAGTCAGCTCAAGGCCAGAATTTTAAGAACTGCCATAGGTAGGCGTACAACATGAACACAGTGCCACTGCTTATAGTGGGCAGAGAGGAAGAAACATCCCCAGAAATAATGGATGGAAGCCTGGAAGTGGTAATTCCACTTTTCACTAAATATCAAAGTGTCTCCAAAGAAGTTAGATATTATTGGAAAAATAGGATGTTACAGAATGCAATATTTTTGTCTACCTGGACTTGTGCGAAGCATTTGACACTGTCCCACACAATATCCTTGTCTCTAAACTGGAGAGATATCAATATGATAGATGGACCACCCAGTGGATAAAGAATTGGGTGGATGGCCACCACAGAGAGTTGCAGTCAGTGGCTCATTGTTCAACTGGAGATCGGCAACAAGTGGTGTCACTCAGGGGTCAGTGTTGGGACTGATCCTATTCAACATCTTTGTCAGTGACATGGACAGCAGGATTGAGAGCACACTCAGCAAGTTTGAAGATGACACTAAGATGTGCGGTTCCGAAGGGAAGGGATACGCTGGAGGAAAGGGATGTCATCCAGAGGGACCTTAACATGCTTGAGAGGTGGGCCAATGCCAATCACATGAACTTTGACAAGGCTAACTGCAAGGTCCTGCACCTGAATCAGGGAAATCCCCAGCACAACTACAGGCTGCACAGACAGTGGATTGAGAGAAGCCATGAGATAAAGCTTTGGGGATGCTGGCTGATAAAAAGCTCAACGTGATCTGTCAGTGTGCACTTACAGCCCAGATAGTCACGTGTTTGCTACACGGCATGGAAAGGAGCATGGCCAGCATGTTGAGGGAGGTGATTGTTCCCCTCTATTCCACAATCATGAGACCTCACCTGCAGTACTGTGTCCAGCAATGGAGCCCCCAGCACAAGAAGGATGTGGACATGCTCAAGCGAGTCCAGAGGAGGCCCACAGAGGTGATTAAAAGGCTGTAACACCAATCCTATAAAGACAGGTGGAGAGAGTTGGTCTTGTTCAGCCCAGAGAAGAGAAGGCTCTGGGGAGACTTTATAGTAGCCTTCCAGTCCCTAATGGAGGCGTACAGGAAAGCTGGAGAGGAACTTTTTACAAGGAGGTGCAATGACAGGACAAGAGGGAGTTGGTTTTAGCTGACAGAAGGGAAATTTAGATTAGACATTAGGAAAAAATTATTTACTGTGAAGGTGGTGAGGCACTGGAATTGGCTGCCAAGGGAAGTTGTGGCTGTCCCATCCTTGGCAATGTTCAAGGCCAGGTTGAATGTGTCTTTGAGCAATGTGGTCTGGTGGAAAGCGTGTCTGCCCATTGCAGGATGATTTAAACTAGATGATGTTTAAGCTCCCTTTTAACCCAGAGCATTCTATAATACGATTCTACGGTTTACGTGATTTATGACAAGCACAAATTTTGACGATAATTCACAGCAACCACGGGCTGTGTGTCACAGATTTTTTTATTAGTGTAATTTCACCAACTCCAAAGCTGGTGAAAGCAAAATAGAAAAAAAGAAATATCTAGCAAAAGTTACCAGATTAAAAATTACCTTCATATTAAAAAATAAGTTAATGTTCACGGAAGGAGATATATGTAACCTCCTATTTCAGTATTAGCTTGCTGAGACTGTCAAAATGTGCAGAATTCACAAACATATAAATGAAACAAAGGTACCAAATTTTCATCAGTTTCTTGAGAATGGAAAAAATTAGTTTTTTCTAAACCACGAAGAGAATGAGAGAGGGAGAAAGGGAGTAAGACAGAGAGAAGAAGAGGGAGAAATAAGTTATTCTCTGGAAAAGCAAGCTTGAGAAATAGTTCAGAAATTAGCTTTGACTTTAGAAACATGAACGTTGCTGTATCCTTCTTAATTTACCATTTTTTGTCTTTACATTTACAATAAATAGGTAAGGGATTTCAGTCCTGAGCATCCAGCTGACCTGGCCAAGTGCCTTACTAGTTACTTGCCAACCTGTCATCTGTGCACATAAACATCAGACAATTCCAAAACATCTTTCAATTACTAACTGAATTTTGACAGAAAAAAAAGAAATAATAAGAGTTGTACTTTTAATCCTCCTAAGAACAAATTGTACTTGAAATGGGAAATACTGCTGGCATAATACATAATGAAAGAGAAATTAAAAAAAAAGAGAAGTTCTCAAAGCTGCATTGATGGTCATAACTCAAATATCTTCCTGCTCACGCATATCCTTTGAAAGAATCCCATCACTCAAGCATATTGCAAAATTAAGTGACTCTTTATGACCTCCTGTTTTGACCTCACGGCCTGTATGCAATCTTTACAAGTGCCTTAGTTATTTGAAGAGGGTCAACACAAAAGTGAGGTGATCTTGGTTCCAAGCAGTACATTTTCTCTCTGAGATATAGATTATCAGAGAGATTTTTCAGGTAATATAAATATATTTAAAAAAAAAAACAAACATAAGTAGAAAAAGATATTTCTATAAAAAGCAAACAAACAGCGAATAATTTGATCTAAAAAAAAAGGTGAAAATATTTCTATTGAAAACTATGAACAAAGTCATTCTGAACCATGCTCATGCGCTGTTATTTCTCATTTTTATGTTCTGTATTTTATCCCAAATAAAACTCTAGTTTTATACAGAAAACCAAGGAAATATAGCTTGACTTTGATATCTACCCCAGCTAACTTACTTGTAGAACAATAAAAATCTTAGCTTACACAGTGTAAAAATCCTTTTATTCAAGGATTTTTTGAGACATTTACTCAGCATTTGAGTGCTCTGGTTTTACAGAGTGTAAGTAATTTATTGTATCTGGTCAAGGTATTCAACGTGTTTGTTGTCATTAAGAGGATAACATCCATTCTGCATATTTTATTTTTTTTTTAATAACAATGCTATGATTTTTGTTTCCATGTCACATTTTAAATGTAATGAACACCTATTTTCTCTAGTAATATTTTTGGTTTTCAGTTATTATAACATTGAGTATGTTATCTGATGCCTCAGTAACATAATGAGAACAGCAACCACAATAGATTTAAAGTGCATTTACATATAGATTAAAAACAATTTAGTCTTTTCAAAATGTGTGCAACATGTATTTATTCACAGCTAAACATTTTCACCTGGCAGAAAATTTAGCAAGATTATAAAGCTGAACTGAACAAGTGACCTGTAAGGTATTTCAGTGAACTTTTTGTTCCAAACAGTTTCTGGAAGCCATCAGGTCCCTGACCTAAGCAAAGTTATTATTTCATTACCCTTGTGAAAAATAATATATAGCAGCTTGTGAAAACCGGAATTAAAAGTTCTGCATTTGCTATCTTTAGCTTTTTCTTCTTGCCAAGTTATATGCATGAGGCATTCAATATTTACTTGCACTTAGCCTGTACAGGCAGATAATTTTTTTCCTCTAAATGCCTCCATACAGTATACCTTAAAACTTCTATAATACAAACTATACAGAATAACATTTTACATACCTCTTCCCTGAAGCAATCTGATTTGCTTTGTAAATATCAAAATAAAGTAATGCTGTTCTAACCCCAGAAATGGCTGAGTAGCAGAAACAATTACAGTTTTGTAGGATATAAGGTATTTTGTAAGTTTTCTTCAAATTTTCCCTCTTGTTCATAATCACTTCAAGGAGAAATACAGAGATTAAACTGTTGCTATAGGCCATTCTTGGATCAGCACATACTTAAACAAGAATTACCTAGGTAGTAGGCTGGTCTGGCTGGAGCATTTATTGATACAACTGTATAACTGAGCTAGTGTTGACTCACTTTATAGTACCAGCTTGCATTCACTTACATGATTGATCATGCACACTGCTGACTTGAGTAGTGATTTCATGTGAACACTACTTTTAACATGAGCAACTCTTGAGTCAGAAAAGCAAGTTACAAGCAACTATGTCATACCATTTCCACCACTATAATCCTCATCAAATAATCCCTAATGTGTCTGACTCTTTCTATGAAAGAGAAGGGCCTTCATTTAATCTTACATTACTATAAAAAGGAAGAGAAACTATGCTCATGGGAAGGCATGCAAGTGATCAGTGTATGCAAAGTTATCTGAAGAAACTGAAGCACACCCAAGAGAGGAACCCCAAGAAACTTTGCAAAAGTGAAGCCATCGATCTAAATAAGCTAAAAAACCCCAAACAGTTCAAATAAAAAGATTAGAAGAGGTCATATATTCCTGGAAATAGAGTAATTAAAAAAACACAATCAACTAAACAGGAGTATATTTAATAACTGATTTCCTGCATTGAGAAAGAATAAATTAGTGTCTGTCCAAATAAAATGCTTAAGTATACAGAATAAATACAAATAAGCACAGCTGAAGGTTTTATTACTATGACAAAGTTCTGTGTACTAACTCTAACTGTAAATAGGAAGCTCTTCCCTTAGTTACTAATGATCTTGAAATACTTATGGAACTGAGGGGTGTATGTAACTCCATATCCCAATAAACCTAATCAAACTGCTAATTTGAAGTATGGAATCATAGGTCAAAATATTTTTTTCTGGTGTTATAAGAAAAAGAAGCTGTAGCAGTGCTTGAGTCCCAAAGCCATCTGATAGAATAAGAAAGACAGTACTGAATTGGATGGCCTTTACATTAGACTCTATGCGACCAGAAAAAAAAAAAAAAAGAAAAGAAGAAACATAGAAAAAACAAATTGCGTAAGAAAATAAAAATAGAAGAGAAATGAAAGATATGCATGGACGTATCAGCTGAAAAACTACTGTTGGAGCCTGACAAAAACTCATTCAGCATTTTTTTTTCTGATTTTTAAAAAAGAATAAATCATACATGAGTTTTAATTAACTTTTTCGAATCTAAATTTCAGGGGAGGGTTATTACCTCCTCCTGCCATTTTGTCTTAAATAGATGTTATTTCCTTTTAGTTTGTACACATTCGCACATTTCTAGATAGTGAACAGAAACCCTTCTCAGCCTTTCTTCCTAGACTAAACAAACCAAAATGTTTTTGCCTTCTCTCAAATTATAGCCTCTCCATTTATTTGATGATATTCATGGCCCTTCTCTATCCCTTCCATTTTGCATTCTTCTGTAACATAATTAGAAAAGCACTAAACACACCAAGAGGAATTTTACTCACAGCTTCTATCCAAGATCTTGTCTTTACATTAAAAAAAATTTGCCTCATGCACATACAAGCTGTACTGCTTTCTCCAGAACCATGTTAGCAGCTTACATGCATGTTTCAGGTAAGAAATGGAAGCTTTAAGTTTCTTCCAAATGATGACCTCTCTGATGCTACTGACTGGTGCTTCATTCTTACTGCCCCAATAGTCAATGTTACGCAGTTCTGTTTATAAGTTACTTTTTTTCTTTTTCTTTGCAGACAACACTAATTGAATAACATCAGATTTAATTAACACACTTCTAGATTTTTTCTTCCCAATGTTAATTGAAAACTATTAAGTAACTATTGTATCAGGACCAACCCTCCAAGAGGAATTGATCAAACCTGTAATTTACTATTTTTTTTCTTCTTCCACACATCAAAGAAATTTCCTTAGTTTTATTTTAAGGAAAAGTATTTTTTATTTATCTTTGTTCTGTTAGATAAAGCTTTTTTTTGCAGTACAGAACAGAAATATATGTAATAAAAAAAAATTATTTTGGTGACAGAATAGCTAGAGTATGCATACTTATATGTGATGAAAAATTTTAAAATGAAAATATGGGTCTGCAATCAATCTCCATTTTATATGACTATCATTTTCTTGCGATGGAGGAAAATGCTATACTTGTATTCCCATGAATAGGAGTTTTATAGAAAATAAACACTTTATTAACATTTATCATAATAAAGAAATATTAATCTGAATAGTAATATTTTCAAGGAAAAATCTACTCTGAATAAATGTGCTATTGCCAGCTATCACCAAAAGACATGAGAAACAACTGACCTCCAATGACTAAGGATTTCAACGATTTCTTTAAATCCTGAGCATGAGCAAGGAATACAGCACTGTATCACATAAGAGTCCTTTTTCAGCATTGATTAGCACCCCTCACATAAAATTTGCATTTACCAAAGTAAGCATTGTAAGATCTGTGACCAGATGTCTACAGTGAAATTTCTGCAGGTACTTGACCTGCAGTGCTTAAATTAAAAAAGCAAAAGAGAAATGCTTACTGAGTACAGTGTGACTCAGTCCAGTAGGTACAAAGAAATACAGACATGGGCAGGAGACAGATTTCTTGAGGGATTAATGGATCCAGAAAAGAGGAATGGATGGAGGCAAGGAGCAGATTTTACTATTATGTCAGCTGGGAATCATAAAAAGAAAAAATTATCAGCCTATGGACAGGGCTTCATACCAATGTTTTGTCACAGGCATTCAAATTTTAACATTTTATTTTAATAATCACATTAGTCTAATGGACCAGCAAGCAGGTCTGGCCAAGTATTTTCCATTCTGCCTTATAATACCAGAATAGCATTGGAATTTGGACAGGCGACTGATAAAGCAAGAAATTCAGTTCTCAAAGACATTTTTATTGCCACTGAAAGTAAATTTTTATTTCCTGACTTAAATGACCTGTACATTCCACTGCCTTGATGGCATTCTTCATTGAACCACCTGTACACAACTTGGCTAAGAACTCTAAGAAACTGGCCTTGAAGGGTACTACTAGCAGCTACGCCTATTTTACTACATGCTAGGGTTTGTTGAACGAGAGAGAGAGAGTGGGAAGAAACAGCTACACAGTTTCTCTATGGCCCAGGTGTTCAGTGTGCATTGAAGGCTTAAGCCATCAGATCTGTCACCTGTCTGTTTTTCTGTGGCGGAGATTTGTGGCAAAGAAGGATTCAACTTTATATATGAAGTTGTATAAGTCTATTAGTGCAAATGTTAAATTTTTCAAATCATACTAAGTGTTAAATTAACCCTAGGTGATATTCTATAACGCAAGAAAATACAGATTTTAACATAAACAGAGAAGAATTAGTATTATTTTAATTCAAAATACATTAAAAAAAAAGAAAAAAAAGGAAAAATACAATCTGCATGTCTCTTACACTAAAAAGATCCAAGAACTATACAGAGATGTATGAGGAACAAATGAAAGCATTACATACATGGGAAAAGACTCAGGGAACATAATAAAAATCTGTAAATATGCTCAGGATGACACTCATGGAAATACTGGAAGTTACTCATGGTATCAAAACAAAGAAACAAATTTTTGTTGAAGTTAAGCCAAGAAGAAGTTCAAATCCATATATGGATTTTAATATGGAAATTAATTCCTAAATGACACACATAAACATAAAAACTATGAGAGTAATGAAACACCCCTAAGAAACAACTAAAAAGTGCATCAGTGGTTTGAGCCCATTTAGTTTACGTTTGTTGAACTTTCAGAAAGAGAGTAATATTTCAAATTTATGTATAGCTTGCAGAAAGCTTCTATCATTGAGGATCTAAAAAAAATATAAATTTTCATAGAAGTATAATCCAAAGAAGTGCAATACATATATAACGGATTTCAGAGGGCCTTATACTCCTATATAGTTTTGTTTTTTTTCTCGTGCTATTTGTGGTACGATTTCACTGAGATATTCTTGTATTTCCTAGGTTTGAAAATTCATTTTCCATTTATTTTGTAATTTATGTTAAATTCTTCATAAGAAACAGAAATTAGCTAAAGTTGTTTCTTTATTTCAGTGTTTTAAAACATAAAGTACTAGTATAAAATGAAAATCAAGTTTTGTTCAAAGTTGTAAAGCTAAATGTCAGGAATTATACAGTATGGGGAATTTTGATTTCCTACTGGATTTGAAGATTTATGCATTAAATGTTTATATACTCTAATATGGGATAAATAAGGCAAAATTCAGCACCTCATCTTCAACTCAGATGTCAAAACAATAAACTTGGGTCCTTTTTAACTCCTGATATTCACAATACCTCACTGTTCTGCCATCCATAATGTGTTAATAATGGCTTGACTGTAAAACAATATAAAAAAATTTTGGGGTTGTGTACTGCAGAGTTGCATATTTTAGTTCAATTTAATAAATATTTCTCAAAAAGATGAAAAGTGAAATGTAAATCTTTTAAAGAATATATTTCCCATAATTTTAGTCTTGCTTTTGCATAGAAACTGATAAACAAATTTGAGAACTGACCATATATGCCTCAAAATTTTTTGAGGTTTTGCCCATTTTAATTATCATCCAGAAACAAACAGGGATGATATACAGACCCAAGAAAAAGGAGTAAAACCACTTAAATTTTTAGAGAAGACACTACCTTTAGGTTAGAAAAGATCAGTGCAGAATTCTTCATGTGATTTCACATTTTTCCTACATAACACAGTAGGGCTTTTTCATTATGTTTTTGTAGCAAAGGATTTCAGACCAGTGTAGATGGTTTATAAAACACAGTTAATACTGTGAAGATAACATGCTAAGTCAATTTACAGACTAAATGAGTGACAAAAAAATATTTGGCTCAACACTGGGCAGATAATAGAACAGTTGTTCTTATGCCAAAACTCATCTTTTAATACATATGTCTGTCCCTTATTCCTTCTCACCATTAAAAGGTACTATTGTCCATGAGCCCTTTCATCAAATCAAGGACCAAACTAATGAAGACAGGATGGATTTCCATAATATCATCATCTGGCCAGAAACTATTATTTTCCAGTAATCTCTTTTGAAGAACTGTAGTTTAAATTACCAAATCAGAACATAAAATTTATTTGCACTACCTTGTCTGGCATTATAAAGTCGCTAATCCTGCAAAGCCAAGTCAAATAGAGTAACTTAGGCCAAGATCAGCTTTTAATAAAAAGGAAATGTCATTGTCAATAGCTTTTCTATTGTAATATTTTCATAATGGTACATTTAACTTTTCAAGATAGCTTATTTTTGTTTTGAAAGGTATAATTTTTGAAGTGACAGTGAAGAACTGTTAGTATTGATCTAAAAGCATGGCTTTTTAAAAGTAAGTTTTTAAAAAAGCATATAATTATGCTGTTCACCATAACAACGAGAGGTGTAGTCTTTCACAGTAAGAACTATATTATTATTATTGTTCCCCCTGACCTCAAAGTCAGGGACAGTGAACAGAATGAATCTTACACAATCCAAGTGGAAATGGTTAATGACCTGCTACACCACTTAGACACACACAAGTTTACAGGTCCACCTGGGATCCACTCGGGTATGGAGGGTACTGGCAGAAGCACTGACTGAGCCACTTTCTATAATTATCAGCAGTCCTGAACAATCAGGATATCTCAGTTGGCTGCAGGTTAGCAAATGTCACCCACGTCTTCAAAAGGGCTAGAAAAAGCATTCAGAGAAGCAAAGTCATGTCAGACCTCAGTGACTGGAAAGGTTACGGAGTAGATCATCTTGAGTGCCATCATATGGCATGTACAGGATATCTGGCTGACCAAGCCCAATCAGCATAGGTTTATGATAGGCAGGTCCTACTTGACAAACCAGATCTTCTTCTATGGCAAGGTGACCCATTTAGTGGGTGAGCAAACACTGTGGATGCTATTTACGTGGACTTTAGTAAAGCCTTTGACAGTTTCCCAGGCATTCTCACAGAGAAACTCGTTGTTCATGGCTTGGATGGGTGTTCTCTTCAATGGGTAAAAAATTGGCTGGATAGCTCCGCCTGAAAAGTGGTGGTGAATGGAATTAAATCCAATTGGCAGCCACTCACAAGTGATCTTCCCTGAGAGTCAGAGTGAGGTCATTTTTATTTATTGTCTTTATCCAGGATCAGGACAAGGAGACTGAGTGCACCATCAGTTTGCTGATGATACCAAGTTGGGTGGGAGCGTTGATCTGCTTGAGGACAGGAAGGTTCTATAGAGGGATCTGGACAGGCTGGAAAAATGGGCAGAGGCAAATTGTATGAGGGTCAACAAAGCTATGTGCCAGGTCCTACAACATACAACAGGTCACACCACCACCATGCATTGTTACAAGCTTGGGGAAGAGTGGCTTGAAAGCCACCCAGCAGAAAAGCACTTGGGAAAGATAGCTTACGTATGAGCCAGCAGTGAGCCCAGTGGCTAACAACACCAGGAGCATCCTGGCTTATATCATAAACAGCATGTCCAGCAGGACTAGGGAAGTGTCCTCTACTTGGCATTTGTGAGGTCACATCTCAAACACTGTGTACAGTTTTGGGCCCCTCAACAAGAAGACAAACAATGAGGTGCTGGAGCATGTCCAGACAATGGCAACAAAGCTGGTGAAAGGTCTGGAGCACAAGTCTCACAAGGAGTGGCTGAGGGAACTGGGGTTGTTTAGCCTGGAGAGGAGACTCAAAGGAGATCTGATCAGTCTCTACAACTACCTGAACAAGAATTGTAGCAAGGTGTGTGTTGGTCTCTTCTCACAAGTAACAAGTGATAGGACAAGAAGAAACGACCTCAAATTACACCAGGGGAGATTTAGATTGGATATACTTAGATTGTCTCTAAACTGGAAAGACTGTCTCTAAACTGGAAAGACCTAAATTTGATGAATGGACCACTCGGTGGATAAAGGACTGGATGGCCGCACGCAAAGAACTGTGGTCAATAGCTCAATGTCCAGCTGCAGACTGGTAACAAGTGGTGCCCCTCAAGAGACAGTACTGGGACTAATCCTGTTCAACATCTTTATCAGCAACATGAATAATGGGATTGAGTGTGCCCTCAGCAAGTTTGCCGATGACACCAAACTGTGCGGTTTGGTTGATACGCTGGAGGGAAGGAATGCCATCCAGAGGGACCTCGACGTACCTGAGAGGTGGGCCAATTCCAACCTTATGAAGTTCAAGGGCCACGAGGATGATCAGGGGACTGGAGCACCTCCTGTATGAAGACAGGCTGAGGAAGTTGGGGCTGTTCAGCCTGGAGAAAAGAAGGCTGCATGGAGACCTCACAGCAGCCTTCCAGTAGCTGAAGGGAGCCTACAAGGATGCCGAGAGGGACACTTCGCTATGGACTGTAATGATAGGACAAGGGGTAATGAGTTCAAACTTAAACAGGGGACGTTCAGATTAGATATAAGGAGGAAATTGTTTCCTGTTAGGGTGGTGAGGCACTGGAATGGGTGGCTGCCCAGGGAGGTTGTGAATGCTCCATCCCTGGCACTGTTCAAGGCCAGGTTGGAGAGAGCCTTGGTTGACATGGTTTAGTGTGAGCCCCCCATGTCAGGGGGCTTGAAACTAGATGATCTTAAGGTCCTTTCCAACCTTAACTATCCTATGATTCTATGATCTTATTATATAAGAGAAATGTTTTTAATGAAAGGGTAATCAAGCATTGGAACAGACTGCTCATGGAAGTGGCTGAATCTCCGCCCCTGGAGGTTTTCAAAGGTGTGCAAATGTGGCAGTTAGGGGCACAGTTAAGTGGTGGAATTGTTAGTGCTGGGCTAACAGTTTGACTTGATGATCTTAAAGGTCTTTTCTATCATAAACAATTCTGTGATTCTGAGACTTTGTGATTCTATGATCTGTTTGTCTTTTCGAGTTCCAACTTCATACTTTTAAGCTTCTTCAGCATACAAACCGTGGCAGAAACATTGTTTGAGTAGTATTACTTGACATAAATCTACTCATATTTCCCTCAATTATAGAGATATATAAGGTATATTTTTATGCAATTTCTCTTTATTAGAATCTGTATCAGTCAGTTTCCTATCATGGAATATATCTCTGCATTTGTAAGCGTGGATGTATGCATGCATATGCATCAAAATTTTTTTTTTGGTTTCTAGGAAGAGATGTTGCTTAACAAGCAACCAAAGAGCTCTGAAAATGTTGTTCAAAGTACTATTTCTGATAATTACAAATGATAATAAGCGGCTGTGGAACCAAAGAGGAAGGCAAGAAATCAGGTGTTACTAGAAATATCCAGAAGATTAACAGTACTGAGATGCTGGGATTTAATTTCCCGTATAACTACACAGACATTAAAAGTGATCAGTCACAATATTTTTTAAATTAAATTATTTTAACCAATTTTAATATATCATTTGTTTTTGCTACCCACAATTTTCTAGTTCATGGGGTACCGTAAATATATTCACCATGGTGTCATGAAATTAGTACAGAATTCTTCTGGAAAATTAGTTTCAAATTCATTATTCTGAACATTTACTCATGAAGCTCTGAACTTAACACTTACGGTTACTTAGCTGGGGAATTTAAACATATCATTGTGGTCTGTGTACATACTGAAAGCTGCCAGGACATATTCATGAATATTGTAGCAAGCTGAATGTGAACTATTTCTAAAAGCAGTATTTACAAATAATTTGAAAATAGCAGATTCATTTATGTAAATCACGCCCTAACAGACAGTTCTGAGGAAGAAAATGCAAACATTTGTTGAATAAAATATTAGTTATGAATTATTCACCTTCCTGTATTCTTCTCCTCCCATTAAATAACAGGCTAAGCAAACTTTTCAAATGTTTGAATCCAATAAATGATTCAGTATCTGACCCTTTTTCACTGAACCTCATGTTTCTTATCTCAAATGATTTCATATTCTTGTTTGGACCTATCTTGGGTTCAATGGAAGATAATACTACCTACTTCCACTTCTCATGTCTTACTCA
Organism: Pezoporus wallicus; assembly: GCF_028554395.1. Taxonomy (NCBI): domain Eukaryota; kingdom Metazoa; phylum Chordata; class Aves; order Psittaciformes; family Psittacidae; genus Pezoporus; species Pezoporus wallicus. Next base: position 24,466 of record NW_026636299.1, on the reverse strand, counting down.
GAAACATACCACCCCTAAAATACACACAACAACCCCCCCCCCAACATTTATGCTACCTTAAGATGTGAAACAAGTCAATTCTGCTACACAGAATGTAAATTATTTTTTTTTGCCATAACTATATTTTTCTGACAGAAAAGCTTTATTGGAAGAAATAGGTAACACTATGTATTAGGCTTGAATGGCAAGGTTTTTGTACTAGCAGGGCTACAGGGATGGCTTCTGTGAGATACTGCTCAAAGCTTTGCCCATGTGCATAGGGCCAATGCCAGCCATCTCCAAGACAAACCCACTGTTGGTCAAGGACAAACCCATCAGCAATGGTGGTAGTGTCTCCCTGATACCACATTTAAGAAGGGGAAAGAGTTACTGCACAAAGAGTCATTGCAGCTGGAGAAGGGAGTGAGAATATGTGAAAGAAACAGCTCTGCAGACAAGGTTAGTGAAGAAGGGAGAGGTGTTCCAGGCACCAGAGCAGAGATTCCACTGCAGCATGGTGCAGACCATGATGAGGCAGACTGTGCCCCTGTAGCCCATGGAGGTCCACAGTGGAGCAGATACCCACCTGCAGCCCATGGAGGACTGCACTTTGGAGCAGGAAGACACCAAAAGGAGGCTGTGACCCCATGGGAAGCCCACAGTGGAACAGGCTTCCAGCAGGACCTGTGGCCCTGTGGAGAGAGGAACCTGCACTGGAGTAGGTTTGCTGCAAGACTTGTGACACCATGAGGGACTCACACTGGAGCAGTCTATTCCTGAAGGATGCACCCCATGGAAGGGACCTACACCGGAGCAGTCTGTTCTTCAAGGACTGCACCCATGGAAGGGACCCATGGTGGAACAGTTCATGAAGAACTGCAGCCTGTGGGAAGGACTTACTTTGGAGAAACTCACAGAGGACTGTCTCCCATGGGACCCTGCAGTAAGATATGAGAACTTTCCTGAGGAGAAATGAGAGGCAGAAACAATGTGTGGCAATCTGACCACAACCTCCATCCCCCTGAAGCTCCTGGGGGAGGAAGCAGGGAAAAATATGAGTAATTTAAGTGTGGGAAGAAGGGAGGTGGGGGGAAGCTGTTTTTAAGATTTAGTTTTCTTTCCTATTACCCTATTCTGACTTGACTGGTAATTACTGAAATTACTTATTTCCCCAAGTCGAGTCTGTTTTGCCTACTGCAGTAACTGCTAAATGACTTCTCCCTGTCCTTATTTTGACCCATAAGCCTTATATTTTCTCTCTCCTGTCCAGCTGAGGAGGGGGAGTCATAGAGCAGCTTTGGTGGGCAGCTAGCATCCAACCAAGGTCAACCTACCACACTCTGTATGGATATGCACCATAACCATCTAAATGGATCTGGAAAAAAAATACTTGCTTTTTAAAAATAAAGATATATATATTAGGAAAAATATGTCAGGTTTACTATAATTACGATAATGGTGAAATAAGGAAGAAAAGACTACAAAAGACTACAAAAGCTTATGTAATACCAGTCCACATACTCTATTAGAAGCAGCACATTTTATATTTACCTTCATAACACTCAAACTGCTAAAGGTGAAAGCCTTGAAACTATCATCTTAAGCTAGCATGACAAAGCAGATTTCTGTATGTGCCATTAAACTGAACTCTCTCACTTTCAGATCCTGAAAATCTTTATTTTAATTCAATATTGCCAGAAAATTTACTTCTGGCCTGCACAGATTTTGATAACCCCGTTTTTCACTCTCTTTTTCTTCTACCTGTTCTAGTCAGTAGCTCTTGCTTTTATATATCCAATGTTATGGACAATAGTGATGCCATAGCTGTTCCTACTGTTATTTTAACAAACCTTCCTGAAACAGAACATTTCTAAGATAAACCAATTCGATTATAATATGTTTTACAATTTCAGGATACAGTTTCTTTTTTTTTTTTTTTTTAATTTAAAACACACATTCTGCACAAGATGCAGAGGATTTTTAATCAACATCCGAAAGTAAAATACCGTTTGCTTGCCTTATGCTATTACACTTTACGCAAAGAATTTAAAAATTTAAAGCTGCAAATATTTTTTAACCACTTTATACATTTGAAGTTTTTACACAAATTATGGAATCTGACAAACCCTGTGATAATTTTGTCTTTGAGGAAGTTACACAAAGACAGAAGTCAGTTGTAGCTAAGTTGTTAACGTATCCTTGAGTTACACAGTTGAATTGAGCAGTTAAAACTGTTCTGTTGGGAGTTTTTTTGCCGAAAATGCATGAAAAGTGAATGATGAACATATTACAACAAACCTAGCCACATCAGAACCATGTTGAAATTACCACCATCTGCCCTATTTTAATTCATAGATTAAAAGGTAGTTTATTTTCTGTAAGTAGCAACAGAAAGAGTGACAAGCCAGTCTGTGTACTGGTCACAACAGCTGGAATTTATGTTTAGGGAAAATGTAGTGATAGAGCACCCATTTAAATTATCTATGCCATTGACTGCAAGAAGAATCAGTAGAAAATTATTTTGGTTCAAAGTAGTAATTAACAGAAGTCCAGCAAAGTAACATATAGGTACAGACTTTTGCTTTTACAGTGAAACAGATAATGATGAAGAACAGTGACTGATTTTATTCCAAGGGGGAGGAATGGTTGTGATTCGTTATTCCTTAACCTGAAAGTTTGCATAATGGTGAGTCATTTTATAGCATAGGAAGTTTCCAATAAGCAAGGCATGCACAACAAATCATTCAACATTCATAAAATTTTATATAATCAAAATAGTAATTGTTAAATTAATCCTTCTCAGAGGAAAAAACTGATGTCCACAAATATGCATTTCATCATTAATAACAACTATTTTGCTTTAGAATTATATCTTGACCAGAACTCTGCAAACTTAGTAAGATGTTGATATTGATCCCAGGAAGTTCTGCCTGAAAAAAAAGTCTTTACATAATTATCAAGAACAGTCCAGAAAATACTTAGAAATAACTTTTGAAAAAATAGTAATAGTCATGTCAGTGAGGACAGAAAACAAAATGAGGGTGCAAATAGATTTTTTTTGTCGAACTAAGGAAAAACTACTAAAATTACCTATACCTAACTACACTCGCAAATACTTATTGTACAAGAGAAGTCCTAGTAACAGTAATAGAATTAGCCTTTAAAAAAGTATCTTTAGTAATTAAAAGGATTTTAAACAATAAATAAAATCTACATGAAAGATAAACTCCTTACAGGTATAAGACAGCAAGTGAGGCATACATTTAGGGCATCAATAAACAATAAGAAGAGTAAGATCAAGGTCTATTGCCTGGGTTAAGACTAAGGTCACCATGATTCCTTCTAAACTAATTCCTAATATGCAGAGTAGTGAAAACAAACCATATTTAGCAGCCACAAGAGGGGATAGGCTTAATCTCACCTAAATTCAGAATATCTACATCGAAATTCATCACCAGCAGGCAATGAAGCATTTTATAGATGGTGGAGATAATTGCACGATTCATTTCAACCTAACACAGATATCTACGGTCAGAAGAACTAGCCTTAGAAAACACTACTCTTTTCAGAGACTATGAAAAGAGTTTTTATAATTAGATACTCTGCAGATGACTGGATAGTTGTCTTTGCATCTCAGTTATAAAAAATTTACACTGAGTGAAAAAACTCCGATCAGCTTTATTTATAACAGGAAATTCAGAATATTAAATTAGGGTAAGTCATAAAATGACAAACACAATTCAAAACTAACTTCTGAAAAGGAAAATAAAAAGTATGGAGCTGTGAAACTGTACAGAAGGTAAGTAATCTTTCTATTTAAGCAGAGAATGAGTGCAAATCATTACATAGAGAAGAGAACTCTGAAGTATTTATACTTCAGAATTCTTCTGAATTATATTTCTGAAGTACTTATACTATACAGGACCTTCAAAATCAAGCATTTTCCATCATTCTAAGGCATGGTAGTAGTCAAAAAAAAAAAAAAAAAAGGAAAAAACATTACCTCTGGTATGTTAGGCAATGAGTCAGTTATAAAAAGGATAGAAATAACACAGTAGGTATCATAAAATGTGAGGTGTTCTCGCCTGAAATGAACTTAGGGACTTCAGTTAAGAAGGCTTAACATAAACAGGTAACAGTCAAAGAAAATCTATAGAATAAATAGAGATTTAAAAGTTTAATTTCAAGACTACATCTATACATTAGGCTAGAAAGCAGAAAATACATTCCCCTAGAAGCATAACTCCTAAAGATACATAAAAGAGATCAATGGACTATCCCTGAATTTGATGGTTTACATCCTTGAATTATGCATCAGTGCCTGCAAGCCATGCCTCCAATCTGCACTGCAATCATTAAAATAATGTATTTTTTATTAAGCTTCAGATAATGGAATTGAATCCTACATATCTAACAACCTCCTTAACCCAGTGTCTGTATCAGCATTTAACAATTATTTTTTTTTAATATATATTTTACTGGTAGCAATATTCAGGAAGTATCTACATCACTGTTTGCAATACCAATATGGGATTTCAAAAAAGCCCTTTCTAAGGAGATAAAGCAGCTCTACCTCTCAGATTTATTTTATCAGTCTGTCTGAAGATAGGCAAAGACAATATTGTAGCTGCTAATGCTCATTTACATTTGGAAGATTGTTTTTCTTTTTTCACTTCCCACAGCCATACGGATTAAAAAAATCATTTTTTTCTTTTTGTTATGAAAACACAATCTGAAACAGAGTAATAAATTCAAAAAGGAGGATAATTATGAAAAAAATAAGACACAGTGTAATCTCACCCCATGGACGGGGTTTGACAGTAGCAGTAGCAAGAACATTTTAAATAAAAAGTCATCATAAAATGCATAAAATAAAATACATTTTAACATAATATTTAACTGTAGCAAGAAACAACTGAAGCCTGAATGTTAGTAAAGTTAAAAAACTAATCATCTTTTTATGTGAAGGACAGAAGTAACAGGGTAAACATGTAGGCCACAAGTACCAATATTCTTCCAATATAATAACAATGTTCAGTCCAAGCTGCTAATCACTGGGGATCAGGGAAAGATGCAGTTCTGGTCTGGAACTGTATAATTTATTTTTTCATGTAGATTTTGGACATCGTCTGTCAGGTTTTGTGTATCCTTTGCTCACAACAGTATGCAGGTGAATAATTAGTGATGATCGTAGAAAGGATTATTAATTATTATTGTTAGCTACAAAGCTAATAGGGAAAGAAATGGCTTGCAGTATCAGAAACCAGATTCTGATCCAAATTTAATTTTGGATCCAAAGATCTAAAATTAAATATTGCTTAATATTAACTGTTTTTTAAATAAACTGGGATTTTTAAATAAACTGTTACTTGATTTATTTTTTAGAATCAGATTAAATGGTCTAGAAAAAAATAAAGAAGGGTTTGGGTTTTTTTTTTTCCTAATTAAAAAGTCAAAATTAACACACTGTAATCAGTACTGCAGGAACTTAATTCTCATTATTGAAAGAACATACCCAAATGCTTTCTTCTTGACAATACTGCTTCCAGTTTCGTCCACTATCACTAAACATCAGAAGGTAGCTTGTTACCCAGTCGGAGCTCCCATAACCACCTTGAGTAGCAACAGCAGTAATCTCAGTTCTTTCACCAAGATCAATCTGAAGCCACTGATATTTATTGGACACAAGAGGAGACCAGCCACCAGCACCTTAAAAAAGAATGAAAAAGATTGAAATGTATTCTTAAAAGAAGAAAGTGAATAGAAAACTTGTATATGCAAAAATGAATTAATCATTTGAGGAACCTCATCTAGTGAAAGGGCAGACAATCTTGTGAGTAAAAAATGTTGGGTTATGACAACATTTTGCAGAATTTTTAAGCATTCACACATGGCTGGCACCTAGTAGCTCTTATTAGAGAATGGGGTAACAACAAATGGTAAAAGTTTCATTTTGTGAGCACAAATTTGGATCTAATTAGCCAAACTCACACAAAGACACCTTGAAAATTTCTTAAAGCACACAGATCCAGAACAAGAAAAGCAGATATATCTAGTTCCCACAATCAATAAACAGTATATTGTGTGGAAATAGACAATTTCAATCCAATCTTATGATTGTATAGGCTTTAAATACATAACAGTTCATAAATAAAACATCACATCTGTTTACTTCTGTTCACGGTCAAGTTTTTAACATTATCTCCTTTAGAAAAAAAAAAAAAGAAAAAAGAATTATTACTTAGGGATTTAAAACTGTCATATAAAAATAAAATGGGAAATAATATAGAAGTTCCTAAGCTACAAAAAGCGAGGTTCATTCTACAGAGCAAGGTAAGGGGAAATAGCTCAGAGAAATGCATAAAGCACCATGTATGTGGCAATTATTTTGTCTGAACATTTATAAGCTAATTACAGTGTAACATGTACTTCTCAAATAATTCGAGATATTTTACCTTAATTCCTACTGAATTTCTCCTTTCAGAAATTTCTTCCTGAAAGCAGATATCAGGTCCAGGATATATCTATAGCATTTTCTACACATGAATTTTATGTGGTTTCTTTATTAACCCATTTTTCATGGAAACTGTAGCTGAGTGGGGCTTTGACTTTTCACTTAATCAAAATTAGTGGTATAATTATTTAGCAAACTAATTACAGAAGATCTATTAGTCTCAGAAGTCACTTAAAGGCAATTATTCTATCCCAGCTATGTCTTTTCCCAATAAATATCAACTTTTTTTATATATATACACATATACATATATTTTATATTAAAAAAATACAAAACAGTTCTGAAGGGACAGTCACATCACACAACCCAAATCACCCAAATGTTTGCACACGCAAGTTGGTTAAATGGGCAAGAATTAGCAGTCTCTGAAGACAGATTCCTTCAAAATTTGAACTGTCTCTAATAAATGTAAGTTCTGATAGAGAATACTTTCTTCCTTAGATGAACATGTAACTGGCTACATCTAACAGAAGAAATACAGGCACATCTCTGAAAATGAAGAACAAGAAGCAAAGAATACAGCATTACCTAAGATAGGAATTCAGTGAAAATACACACTAAATTCCCAATATATACAGAGGCAAGGTTATCCACATTCTTTTGTGTTTTCTTAATGAAAAGTATATCACTAGGTGAAAAAGTGTCTATTTCTTTAAAATAGAAAGTTTGACTTTTCAATTTTTCATGACAGTTTATTATTCTTTAAGAAACTATTCTACCAGTTCTCCAACTCTTCATACTCAGCAGCAATGTAAAGACAAAAGAGATTTAAAAAAAAATAAAATAAATCCAGATTTCAAATGTACTTCATTTAGCACTAGATGGCAAATTTTGGTGTTTTTTTTTCTTTTTAATCTTTTTTTTTTTAATTTTTCCTTTTACCCAAACCACAGAGAGATAACCAACCATAACAAACAGCCCTGGATAAAATAATAAATATATTAATGTAGTCCTCAGTGAGAGCATGTGAGTTTCCTTTTCTAAACTGGTCACTGGCCTCCTACTCAGCAGCTATTGGTTTATCTTTTCCCTGATCTTTCCATTATCTTCCTGAAACATCATAAGTGCCCCGAGCGCACTAAGTATTTAGTAGCCCTGCTCAGTCTCCCATGGGTCCTCCCCCTATGCCCTGTCCCTGGGCTCAGAACCACAGCTGACCTCAGCCAGCCCATCCTTGCTCTGTGACATATGCTTTAGATGTTTTCATTTACTTTCTGAAGTGAAAGAGCCTCATTAACACTACTCCCCACCACATGCTTTTTATATTACACCCATCACTAATGTATTTCCAGTAATGCATTTGCTACTGCAAAACCAAGCCTGCAAAACCAAGCCTATCACAAGCTTGCTATCTGAGAAGATGTCACTGGGGCATCTAGGTTTTCTCAAGCAGCACTCTCAGAGAAATGTGGCCCATTCAGCCTCTCCCCTGAAAACAGGTTGTCCTGGGGTGAGCAGTAGAAGTCATTTTTCTCCTTCTTGGTAGCCGGTGCAGTGCTGTGTTTTGACTTTTGGCCTGGGAACAGAGCTGGTAACAATGATGTTTTGGTCTGGCCAAGGACTTTGTGAGCCTCATGCTCTGCCAGGGAGGAGGGAAAGCTGGGAGGAAGCAGAGACAGGACACCTGACCTGAACCAACCAAAGAGGTATTCCATACCACAGCACGTCATGCCCAGGATGTATCTGGGAGTTAGCTGGAAGGGCTGCAGGGTTGGAGGAGGTATTGGCTGGTGCTTGGTCGGGCTGGGAAAGGGGCGGCGAGTTATCGGTCGGCTGGTGGTGAGATGCTGTATTCTCTTCCCTTGTTATTTCCTTTTAGCATTATTATTACTGGTGGTAGCAGTAGTGATCTCTGTTATACCTTAGTTACTAAACTGTTCTTATCTCAGCCCGTGGGAGTCACATTCTTTTCGATTCTTGATTCTCCTCTCCGTTCCTCTGGGAGTAGGGGGAGGGCAAGAAGGGGGGGAGTGAGTGAATGAGCTGTCTAGCTGGGTTCAAACCATGACACAGGTACATCCACAATAGCATATTTCCAGTTACAACACAAGTTCAAAAAATTATTAACAAGATGCAATTTAAGACAATGTTTAAACTACTTGAAAAAAACCTTCATCTTCCTTTCAGGTAAATTCAATTCTTCATTAAATTCTCCTCCTTCTTATTGAGAAGCTCCCCTCAAAATTTGCATGCAGCAGCCTTCATTTGTACTACACTCATCTTCACCCAGCCACCCTGACATGTCCCATCTACTCCCATCTATACCAGTAGCACTTATTCAGTGCCAACAGATGTTAAGGAGAACCCAATAGGAAGGCTTTCTCCCTGAAAGGAAGGTAACAGGGTAGTATTTGGGTCAGGGCTGCTGTGTCTCTTGATTGGACCGGGCATCGTTTTACTGCTGCCAACCCACCAGCCTTGACATCCAGTACCATCTCATCTTGCATTGTGGAAATGAACAAATGAACTAATTGAAAAACAAATTTTTTTTCAATTCACCATTCTTGCAGCTCCCTGTGAATTATGTAGATCCTAAACTAAAATGAGGGGTCAGTTAGCCTCCTGGGGTTGAAGTTGGGCTGTAGTGTGATTAGGTTGAAGTGCCAAAAGGCATATTCCTTCAAAGCTAGTAAATCAGACAGAAAATTGGTGGGATTATAAAAACTATAAAAGATGGAAAATCAGTGTGAATACAGATAAAAAACCACCAGTAAATGTATTTGGCCCATAATCTCAATTCAAGAAAGGTCCTGAAATATTTACCAGGATATTCATCCTTTGACAATTCCCAAATTTAACCAAGTTAAAACTCTTATCACTGATAAATCTCACATACTCACAGTATGAAGGCTCCACTAATATTTCACAGGCTTTACCTTAAAACAGAGGAGGTCAAACAGATTTTCCTTAGAATTACTTCTTCAGGAAGACAAAGTGAAACTGCATCCTCCCTGGTTTGTGGCTGCAACTCAATTGTTCGGTTGCAGCCTTCACAGACTTATCTTTATGTTCGTGCTGTTTCTTCTTTTAGTGGCTGTAGAGATCTCCATGGAAGCATTAGGCAAGTAAAAACTTTGTGAACAACCAAATTTGTGAACTTTGTGAACAACCTTGAAAATTAAACAAGAAGCTTCACACTCGCAAGCAGGGCAGTCCACATCTGTAGCACACACAATCTGTGGCACACACCTGATGCCAGGTGAGGGATGTATTTTTGCCTTTAGTACCACATTTTCCATATTTTGCAAGGCAAGACAACCATGTAGTCTATTCCACCCCATTATACTGCACTACATCACATGGAAAGAAGAGAAAGACACAGATACAGAGGTTTCTAATGCCAGGGATAATTGAATTGAAGGATTACAATAAAGATGCAGTCCCAGAAGCACACTGTCAGCCATCTACTGACCAATACCACATAAGACCCATACAGAACAGCCACAGAAGAGAAGCAGCAAGATATCTCAAATGGCCTGTGTGAAGCCATAGCCTAGCCTGAATCACCATTCCACAGCTGCAACATAGAATCAAAGAATAGTTAGAGTTGGAAAGGACCTTAAGATCATCAAGTTCCAGCCCAACTGCCATGGGCAGGGACACCACACATGAAACCACCTCACCCAAGACTCTCTCCAACCTGGCCTTGAACACCACCAGGGATGGGGCATTCACAGCTTCCTTGGGCAACACATTCCAGTGCTTCACCAGCCACACAGTAAAGAACTTCTTCCTTATATTCAATCTAAACTTCCCCTGTTTAAGTTTTAACCTGTTACTCCTTGTTCTATCACTGCAGTCCCTAATGAAGAGTCCATCCCCAGCATCCTTGTAGGCCACCTTCAGCTACTGGAAGGCTGCTAGGAGGTCTCCACGCAGCCTTCTCTTCTCCAGGCTCAACAGCCCCAACTTCCTCAGCCTATCTTCATACAGGAGGTACTCCAATCCCCTGATCATCCTCGTGGCCCTCCTCTGGACTTGTTCCAACAGTTCCATGTCCTTTTTTATGTTGAAGAAACCAGACCTGCACACAATACTCCCAGTGAGATCTCACAAGACCAGAGTAGAGGGGCAGGATCACCTCCTCCAACCTGCTAGTCACGATCCTTTTGATGCAGCCCAGGATACGGTTGGCTTTCTGGGCTGTGAGCAGACACTGCCTGCTCCTGTTAAGTTTCTCACCAAACAACACCCCCAAGTTCTTCTTCACAGGGCTGCTCTGAATCTCTTCTCTGCCCAACCTGTAGCTGTGCCTGGGACTGCTCCGACCCAGGTGTAGGACCTTGCACTTGGCATGGTTAAACTTCATGAGGTTGGCATCAGCCCACCTCACAAGTGTGTCAAGGTCCCTCTGGATGGCATTCCTTCCCTCCAGTGTATCAACCGAACCACACAGCTTGGTGTCATCGGCAAACTTGCTGAGGGCGCACCCAATCCCACTGTCCATCTCACCAACAAAGATGTTGAACAGGCCCCGTCCCAACACCGATCCCTGAGGGACACCACTCGCTACTGTTCTCCAGCCAGACATTGAGTCATTGACCACAACGCTTTGCAGGGAGCCATCCAGCCAGTTCTTTATCCACCAAGTGGTCCATCCATAAAATTGATGTCTCTCCAATTTAGAGATCAGGATGTCATGTGAGACAGTGTTGAACGCTTTGCATATGTCCAGGCAGATGACATCAACTGCTCTACCCCTGTCCATCAGTTCCGCTGCCTCATCATAGAAGGCCACCAAATTGGTCCCTTATTGAAGCCATGCTGGCTTAGCAACTTCATTCGCCAGCTCCTTCAGGACCTGCAGATGGATTTCATGAGGTCCCATTGCCTTGTGCACTTTCTGCTTCTTAAGATGGCGTCAGACCAGATCCTCCCCTACAGTGGGCGCAAGGTCTTCATTCTCACAGTCCCTCCATCTGCCTTCCACGACTTGGTTGGTGTGGTTTGCGCATTTGCCACTGAACACTGCTTCTTGCAGCACTTCCCCACTGTTTCACATGGTGCTTTCATCTGTCAAAGGCTCTTCTGGAGCTCTCCTGTCTGAATGTCCAACAGCCAGATGTCCTCCCAATATCTGTCTGCTCCCTGCAGTATCACAGAGGTGAAACATTTGCCCAGTCCTGAAGGAAACATTGTTAGAACACGTCCAGTCCTCACCCAGCACTTTGTAGTCTTTTTTACAGTGTTTTATCCTGGGAGATATGGGGAGGTTTTCAAGAGTCTCTATGGGGATACAGATATTGTGTTCATAAGACAGTACAAAAATATATGAAAACACAAGGGTAAATTAAGATCTACAGGAAGTACATTACTTTGTCATCACTAAACTTTCTGTATGATTGACTTTGCAGACTTCACCTTCATTCACCAACTTTTCTTTTTCACAGTATCATTTATGTAATGCACATATTTCCTTCAATTGCCTCTTTCTGCATTTCCTAACAGCTGTTGAAGAAACATATTCCCCTGTGAGCTAACAGCAAATGAGAAAAATAATTTTCACAAAGGAGGCAACCTGTATCTAGCGATACTTTGTTTTGAACCTCTTCTCAAGAGCTGTTTAACCTTCTTCTTTTTCCACTCACTCTTGCCAATATTGAGATTAGCTGCATGAACTATACCAACAATCTACAATCAGGCTGCAGAAGCATGAAAGTTTAGTGCTTGGTATCAAAAAAACCCACATGAACAAAACCATTATACATTTCATTTTTATGAGGAACATGATGACTTAGAGTTGCACATATAATTAATAAATACAAACTTTGTATTCTGTTTAATGTTAGATCTTCCTATTTTAGTAGTTTTTTTAATTTAAATGTTTGAAAAATGTGTTTCTACATATAGGGTGTAATTCTCTTTAAAGTACACTGATTTACTGAACACATGTATCAAGCACATATTTTTTCTGAAGTACTTTTTTTCTTAACTAATGAATCTCTGTATTTCAGTCCCATTTTAGTAGCAAATTGCTGGCTTGCCTTGATAGCTGACAAATTAATATTGAGTATCTATAGTTACTGGGAGACATTTCATCCAGCCTAGCAGCAATTAAATCAAAGTTTAGCTTCATTCCATCTCTTGTATGGATGGATAAACAGAATCCCTCACTTTATGTAACAGTCATAAATAAACTAAGTATTAAATGATGTGAAATTTTCCTAAGCTCTTGATATTTTTAATGCATTAAAATTGATTGATTTGTTCTGGATTTTAAATCCAAGCAATCATGCATATTTCATATATTATTGAACATTCATTATTCTTGATTTCTATTTCAACAATAATGGAACATTAATTTTCAAGTCAGTGAATACTGTCAATATATTGGGGGTTCTTCGCACCCTCCCCCATGCAATGCATAATATTTTTCTGCAGAAGTTAAATAAGGTGTTACTCATTAAAGCACTTAGCATACAGTAGCCAACAATTTTTTAGTCAGTTCATTCGCTAAAATATAAACAAGATTATAGTTCTGTAATCTGACCTGGATTTAGATACTATATTTATGGGAGAAGACTTGCTTTCCTTCAGATTATTAATAGATTTGAAATCTTACGTGCTACCCATACTGTTTAAATTACATGATATTGTTTTTCCCTTGTTTCTGCAGGTTACATATCCTCTGCCTTCCCACATGGCCACCAATATGAATACATCACAAAGCTGAATGGGTATTATTTCCTCATCCTGGCTCCTGTCTGCTAGGACATGCGTTTTAAAGAGCATGCGTTTTCATGGTTCCTTAGCTTCACAAGGGTGATGATACCATTATCATTGAGACATTGAAAGTAGATAAAAATAACAAAGTTAGTAAATAGCTACAAAAAAACAAACCAAGAAATGACTAAGGAAAAAGACCCAAAACCTCAAATCCATGACAGAAAATACCTGAGTATTCTTACAGAGGATTTTGGAGGGTTATATCACGTTTAAAACTTGACCTTGCTGCAGAAAATTTATTAGGTAATGCTTAAGCTTTCCAAACTGTTCTCTGTAGCTACCACCATGCCAGGCTTCTTTTGCTTGATTTTAAAAACTCTGTACTATACAGAATAGAAACTGATATAAAGAGTCCTCCTTTGTATGAATAGAATCCTCCTACTTGTTTAGCCTGTTCTATGGCTCCCATTGACTATGTGGTTATGTAAACCAAAACACAGTTCACAGATGTGCATTCACATTACTTCATCATATGCAGCTTATTATAGCATTTAGCCAGAATCACAATTTACACCACTTTCAGTCTATCCAAGAAATATAAGTAAAAATCCAGATTTAAACTAACACACATTATAAAAGATGTTTTCCTTTGATTAATCAAGCTATGTATTTCCCATATGGATCATTTAACAGAAAATTATTTTAATTTGAAGTCAATAAAGTTACACCAGGGATAAATATGGCTGCATGTATTACAAAGCAGATTTTCTACATGCATTACGTAATTGACAAGTCTTCCTTGGATTAGAAAAGTCAAATGAAGTGTTTTAAAGCATCCCAATCCATAAAATACCAAAATCTGACATTATTTCTTTTCTAAGCTGAAAATCAAGGCATCCTCTTTCACAAATGGAGAACTATAAAATTGTAGTAAACAGTGCAAGGGTTTTCTTCTCTTAAAATCCACTGATGACACTGATGACAGGGATGTAAATTAGGGAGTCAGACCTGACAAATGGTATTGATGAATTGTTACCATGCTAGAACCCTCTTAGAAAATCCTCTCAAGTAACAGAATTGGTAAAAAGAATGCTGGGATCAAACCTTTATCTTCTAGATTTTAGTTCTCCTGCAAACTCACTCAATTAGAACCCCCAATTTATACACTAGCAAAATACCAAAAAAGTAGTTATCAGGAAGAACCTGAACTTCAGCCAAAGAAGTCGAACAGTGTAAATCACAACTTAGCCAGTTTGTCAGAAAGGGTATGCAAAAGCAATTGCAGTAATGCTGTTCTGAGTCATAACTCAGTGATGAAAGACATGAGCATAAGCATCAAAATTTTAAAACATGGATAAACTGTGTCAAGTAGAACTAAGAAGAGAATGAGAGACCTTTGAACACAGATAGAAGGAGGCAGAGACGGACTGTTAGGTCAAAATACAGCTTTGTATGAAGTACTCCATATATAAAATTTCTGCATAGTCTCTTTCCTTTGATCTAAGGAAAATTTTATTGCTTCCTATGAGTTTATTTTCAGAAGTAATTTTTTTTCTCATATTCACAAGCTTATACTTAAAACTATCATACAAAATAGTCAGTCCTAAAGCCAATGATTAACTGGTCCCAGATAGAACAATCTCAATGTTTTTATCTCTGCAGTCTCCTCTCCTTGTTATTTTAAACTGGTGAGCAGATGTATTCAGCTAAATTGTAAGAAAAAATACCTCTTTATTTAGAGATTACTAAAACAGGAGTCTTTGAATAGTTAATGAGATCCAAGAGTTCTAGTAAGCAATTTCTGCATGAAAGGGATTTATTACTCATTTGGAGGAGACTAAAAACAGTTTTGACCTGCCACTTCAACAGTGTATACAAAGACTCCACGGGTATCTTTCAGGACAATGTCATGGTTCAGCATCCTCGAATAACTGGATTCCACAGGAAACCACTCAATGTCTTCATCATTTCCTATCTAATATCAACTATTAAGGACTGGTAAAATTAAGAACTACTCCCAATTTTAGGCATTGCTTAGCTGTTTTCTGGTCTTGTGTTCATATATTACAAACTGACAAAGATAGGTTAATCAGTATTAGGTACTAAGTCCTGAACAGAAACATAGAATGAAATCTTGTATAGATTCCAAGCAATCAAAGAATTATTTCCCCTTTAAGAAGTCTTTCTGAATGGTACCTTCTTTTAGGAAAAAATGTTTATTTTCCTATACTAAAACAAAATTGGATTTTGGGGGGCTGTACAAACTCTGAAGGTCTTTAGTACCACCCATTCTTTCCTAACAGATAAGCCAACATTCTCTGTACTGTTAGGGGAGATCTTAGCCAAGTTTTAAAAAATGAGAACAAGCACAAGATGCATTTCTGAAGGCCCAGTATTTGGGAAAAGCGTACAAACCCCCCCAAAAAACCCAAGCAAACAAAAAAGCAGAACTACTCACTCAGGAATATTTCATGAGATGCATTGTTTGAATAAAGACTGAAAAGTCCCACACGAATGGCATCTGATTCTGAAAAACTGAAGGTACTTTTGCTGTCAAGAAATTAGTGAAGAAGTCTTGCTTCTTAAAATATGAAGAATAAGAGGAATTTATCTGAGTAATTTCCAGGAATAAATATAGAAATAACATGTATTTGTTAGTTTATCCACGTAAGGAAGTTGTATTTCATAGATGGCATGCATTGTTAGTTTATCCACATAAGGAAGTTGTATTTCATAGATGGCATGCAAAACTTTCTCAGTGGAAATGAGAACTAATGAAAAATTTCAGGGATTTTTCAGCTAGCAGAACATAAAAAGAACTGTATGAATGCTTCAGTCAGGCAGACTTTCTTTTAAGGGAGGTAGGTGGAACAGCTACTTCAGTGGCCTCGAAGGCAGAATAAACTTACTGCTGTAGGAAGATCTACCTTTTTGAACCTGAGTATCAATGAAGAAAACAGATATGATCTTAGAATAAAAGGTGCAATTGCATCTATTTTTTCAGCTGCCAGAATATTTAACATGTAAGGATCTTAAATTTCAAAATTGTAGCAGGTATTACAAAATGAATGTTAGGTTTTAATAATAATTTATGACAAGTAGCAGTTACTATGTCAAGAGATGTTTCAGAGACATTTTGGATGGGATTCATTGCGACAGAAAGCCTCTGGGAAATTGTATTAATAATGACATTTGTTCTAGCTTCATAGAGCAGTGTAGAAGAATGTATCTAACTATATTTCCCCCCCCCGTCTTCTGTGTTAACAGTAATTTAGATGAGTGACTGAGTGAGTCAGTCAGTCAGTGAATTCCACTTTAAGTTCCATCTTTAGAAGGCTTTGAAGACATTTCTTCTCAGTTGATCATTATGTATATATATCTAGGGAGATATTTTTTTAAAAGGTGACTGCCACAGTTTATCAAAAGGAGAGCTTATTGGCAATAAATCAAAGATTACCAAAGCCAGTATTTTTTCTTCAGATTTTTTCATCACCGTTATACCACAAAGTGCTACGAACCAGTGGCATACAATAGGCAAAATGTTTTGTAGGTACTGGAAAGCCCAAGTTTGAGTCAAATCCTTTCACATAAGTAAAACTGTATTGTATTATTTGAAAGTAGATCACACTTTCATTTAGAAATATTGTAATAAAGCTATAATGTTTAGGATATACTCTGATACTGAGCCATTCCTACCATGTATTGCACACCCTAACGTTGTAAATTTTGTCTGAGGAGGTCATTTTGTTCATATGTGGATGATGCACAGAAAACTTGCTGGGGACAACAAAAATAGAAATATCTCATTGCCACCATCTTTCATTACACAGCTGACTTTACGAAGAATTTTCATTTAGAATTCTGTACTGATGTAATTTCTAATTGTATAGTCAACATTCTGTTATTAAATATAAACTAAATGGAGTGGAAACATAAAATATGCATTTATTGTATTAATACTTGTTGCAACAAAACAGAATAAGAGCATAACTAACTCTAATGCACTGTTCAGCACAGTTTGATAAAGTTAAACAACTTTCAGGTTAATAAATGTTTATATGCTCTTTACGTAGCAGCTTTCACCGAACAAGGTATATTTGTTACTCCTTTTCAGTAGTTTTACCCAAAATGCTACCCTGCTGTCTTGCAATATAAATCTAGCAATGATAATTAGCCATAGCTTTCACAGCCAAAAGTGGTTTTACATAGATAAAGATGATTTTATATTTAAACTTCTGCAATTTATTCACTTATAAAACTTTTAATCTTTTATTTTCTTTCTGGTTTGGGTTGTTTGTTTTTTGTTTTCCTTTCATTCTCTCAGATGTGATAAAAACGAAAAAACCCAGATAAAACCAAACTATCAAACGACATCAAACTTTATTCTTTTTCACGGACAGCTGCTCACACTAGTGTACCATCCCAATATTTTATTAACTATGGTCATAGCATTTAAAGACTAGGCAAGCAAAATTTATTATATCTATAATTATAATTATAGATATAATTTATTAATTATAATTAATTATATATATATAAGATTAATTATATTTTGTACTGACTAGCTGGACTCGGTATGTGCGACACAAGAATACCTGTGAATATTTCAAACAAATGCCACTGTGACAGTGTTCTCATATTGTTTTCTGGGGTAATTAAATTAAATTTCCCAACTGAAGCTACAGTCTTCAGTGATGTGAATTACATTAAAAAGTCCAAATATGTATACTTATATTTCTCTGATCCAGGCATTCATTTATGACTTGTGTTTCTGACTTCTCAAACATCTGCATTTTAGTAGAAAATACTGATTTTAAAAAATACTGAATTTATTAAGAGCGGACTGACACAGTCAATTTTAACCCTACTGCAAACAAAAATAAGAGTAATCTTTCATACGCTCTTGTATTTATTTTGAGGAACTGAACACTGCTTTGGACACTGTTAAACAGCAATATCAGAGAACTGTAAAAACAATGGCAACAAATTCAGAAATAATATCAAACTAAATCTTAAATCCCCCTGATATTTATCACCCAGTTCTAATATAAAGCTAGAAAGACCTTCTCCAGTTGTACTTAGCATGAGTGATATGTTTGTACACTCTGCCAGAGAATAAGCAGGGCAGTATCTCTGAACAGATGAACATGTTTGTGTCTATCATTTTTATCACTACTTTAATCTCACTTTCTGATGGTGGGACTTCAGAAAATTCTATTCAACACTGGAAATGGTGATTCACTTCCTTTGGCACCTGTTTTATCACATAAAACATAATGCATTTAGTACAGCAAAGTGAACAGTAAAATACTGACATCTGTAGTTTCCAAGCAAAAATACTCAAAGTGTGTATTTAAAATGGAAAAGCTCTATTTCCATTATTGTGTGTATAAATTACTACAGCTAGTAGAAGGAGAATACTGGCCTATTCCATCTGGCTACTGGCCTGCATGCAGATACGACATACACAAAAAGAACATGACTTTTACGTAAGAGAACAAGTGCAGCGTCATCCTCCTGGTGCTTATAGCCTATTTGTGCTTATGTGGAAAAATATGAATATTCTACAATGGACTGACAAATACTCTATAAGTCAGCTCAAATAGCTAGTCTTATTCCATTTTGGCTCTGGGTATGGTACTTTCAAGTGCTGCAATATGCATGCACATGTGAAGTTCTATTGGTATACATCTACATTTGTGAGCTACTTAACCTGACAAACACATAAAAGGATGAAATCAAACCAGGTAAAAGCAATGTCCCCTACATAAACACTATTTCCTTAGTTTGTCCAGTTATCACTCCCAGCATTCTGTTCACTTATGCAATCATAGGTCATGCGATACTTACTTAGAATATGTACATATTAATAATTCAACTACTTGTCAGTCAACAGAATTTTTTTAGTAATTCCAAGGTTATATAACAATTCGTTAATTGGTATCTATAGACACACTATGCCAGATCCTCAGCTGGAAAGTTAGTAGAACTCTCCTTAAGCCACTGTATTTAGTTTTCAGTAAACTTTCCCATATTGACCTAAATGTTAAAATGTTGATACAGCAATTTAGCATGGTGCTTTCAGAAAGCCACTATTTAACCAATCCACTGACTCATTTACCTTCTGTGTCTTAGTATCCCCATTCTTTTATAAAAAGGATGAAAAATAAACTACATTATTACTCAACAAGCCCAAGGGAATTTCTAGGTTTGTGTATTTCTGTAACATCTGTGTTTTTCAGAATTTATGGATTCTCACATCAATCCTTCACCACAGGATTTGAAAATAAGCCCTCATGAGGAAGAAGAGGTTTGGATATTTTAAATTAGAGAGGTACAAACAGCATCTACTCCTGACTGAGTTTTGTGACATAAAGACTAAGGGTATAACTGTGATGGCTAGAAAAATAGCATAGGGGAAATGCAGCTGAGCTAAGCTAATGGAATCTCACGTCAGCAAATATAATCACATCTGGCTTGATTATCAGAAATGGAACATAACATCTTTGTTAGTTAAATGGTTAAATTATAAAAGCTATAAATATTACTAGATGTCGTGATGTAAGCCCAGCTGGCAACCCAGAACCATACAGCCATTTGCTCACTCCCCCCCTTCCTCCCCCTGCTCCCACAGGGATGGGGAGGAGAATCGAAAGAATGTAACTCCCACGGGTCGAGATAAGAACAGTCCAGTAACTAAGGTACAACACAAAACCAATACTGCTACCACCAATAATAATAATGATAAAGGAAATAACAAGGGAAGAGAATACAGCTGCTCACCACCCACTGACCAATACCCAGCCCTACCCAAGCACTGATCTAACCCTTCTGGGTAACTCCCCCAAGTTTATATAGTGGGCATGACGTGCTGTGGTATGGAATACCTTTGGCTAGTCTGGGTCATGTGTCCTGTCTCTGCTTCCTCCTGGCTTCCCCTCTTCCTTGGCAGAGCATGAGACTCACAAAGTCCTTGGTCAGAGTAAACATTACTGAGCAGCAACTAAAAACATTGGTGTTATCAGCTCTGTTCCCAGGTTGAAAGTAAAAAACACAGCACTGCACCAGCTACTAAGAAAGAGAAAAAATGACTGCTGCTGCTGAACCCAGGACACCAGTTTGAGAGTTTTACTATTGTCTCAAGCAACTTTGGAAGAGAAAATTTATTAGCTGAAGTACCTAACAATGAAGAAAAGGTGCAGTTGAATTCACTTAAATTTTGTCCTCGGAACAAATGACAAAGAAAAACTTAATTTTTCAGCAATCTGGATTGTTTTGTTGTTTTTTTTTTTTTTCCAGAGTATTATAATGACATTAGTCCTAATTTGTGATTTTCAAAAATATCATTATAATGTTTATGAAACTAAGTCAGCCAACCTTGACAGCCAAATGAGAAATTCGGGAACTTTGTATTTGCTTCAGTTTTAAGACAACTGGTGTATAACAAATGCACGGCTAAGCTGTGTTATTTATAAAACTATGTTTAACTTAAAAGCTTTACTTACACTGAAAATTGTGCATTTATGCATATTCATATTGCATTTTTTCAGAGCGTCACAGCTTCTTACTTTTAATGACAGCCATTACAGAGCAGAACTACTGGAGTCAGGCTATACAATATACTAAAAATAAATAAATCACAGTAGTTGCTGTGTAGAAAAGTTTTCAGAGACTTCAGAAAAGGAATATTCTTGTTAAAAGCAGCTTCTTTGGGCTACTATGATTCTAATTTCTTTTTTCCTTCAGAAATATTATAGACTTTAAATAATGCAGATAATTTTTTTACAGGAACACAATCAAAATACCAAACCAATTCAACTAAATAATACTTACACAGTCTCTTCTAGTTTGTAAGAACTTTGTAAACTGACACTGCTTTAGCATGAATCTGATGACTTAGAAGTCAATCTGATATCAGCAATTATCTATTAAATAATTGTATCTTTAGAAATAAATCCCCTTTATAAATTATTTTCAACTTCTTGTAACACATGAGTAAATAAAATGCTAATTGCTGAAATAAAAATTCTTTTAAAGAAAAAAAAAAGGTAAGAAATAGATATAACCATCAACAGAATGTCACCAGATAATATCTGTGCTTCGTCTGCATCTATTTTTATTCAATTACTAATTCCAACAGCAAACTAATGCCTCACAGCACTGGTGTTGCAGTTCTGCTCTCCATGTGCAAATATTCATGTGGCAGCTTAACTAACTCTATACCCTGAAACATTATCTTGGATGACAGGGTATCCAAGATTCACTAGATGAATATTGAATGAGAAGTAGGACTTCTCTCTCTGATTTTATTTCTAAGAGATTTCATGGTTGTCTTGTTATTTCAAAAATGTTATGGAACACTAGGCTGCTTTCAATTAAAATCTGGCTCTTTATACTTTTAAGATTTTTTTTTTTAAGTAGATTATAATATCTATATATGTATGTAGAGATATCACATACAAATACACACAAAATATACATACATACACACCATAAACACATAAAAAATGAAGTTGACAGAAAGCAGAAAAGCATATAGATATAGATACAGATACAGATATTTAAAACTAAAGTTCCTTTACTTTTAACAGCATATTAATCATTTGATTTATGAACGCCAGGTGGCAAAGAAATAAAGATTACTAATTGTAAATTGATTTATGAACTCAAGAACTCATTTCATAGACTCATAGAATCATAGAACAGGGTTGGAAAGGACCTCAAGATCATCTAGTTCCAAGCCCAACCACCATGGGCAGGGACACCACACACTAAACGATGTCAACCAAGGCTCTCTCCAACCTGGCCTTGAACAGTGCCAGGGATGGTGCATTCACAACCTCCCTGGGCAGCTGCCCATTCCAGTGCCTCACCACTCTAACAGTAAAGAATTTCCTCCTTATATCTAATCTGAACTTCCCCTGTTTAAGTTTTAACCCATTACCCTTTGTCCTATCAGTACAGTCCCTAATGAAGATACCAACCCCAGCACCCCTATAGGCCACCTTCAGATACCACAATGCTGCTATGAGCTCTCCACAGAGTCTTCTCCAGGCTGAACAGCCCCAACTTTCTCAGCCTGTCTTCATACAGGAGGTGCTACAGTCCCCTGATCATCCTCGTGGCCCTCCTCTGAACTTGTTCCAACAGTTCCATGTCCTTTTTATGTTGAGGACACCAGAACTGCACACGATACTCCAGGTGAGGTCTCACAAGAGCAGAGTAAAGGGGCAGGATCACCCCCTTTGACCTGCTGGTCACGCTCCTTTTGATGCAGCCCAGGATACGGTTGGCTTTCTGGGCTGCCAGCACACACTGAAGCCATCTCATGTTCATTTTCTCAGCAACCAACACCCCCAAGTCCTTGTCTGCAGGGCTGCTCTGAATCTCTTCTCTGCCCAACCTGTAGCTGTGCCGGGGATTGCTCCAACACAGGTGCAGGACCTTGCACTTGGCATGGTTAAACTTAGTAAGGCCAACTTACTCCTTTGTAGTCTGAAAAGATTCACTCAAGGATTGAGGTCAAAGTTGTTAAAAACTGTCCAAAGAATAACAACTCAATCTCTAAGAGAGGTAGATTTGGAGCTTGAAAATTCTGAGACTTGATGTAGATAACACATTTGCCCACATGTTAACATTATATACTTTGGTTTTGAAGATTTACGTCCGCACAAGGAAATTTTTTCTACCTAAGAAGATGAATGAAGATACAGTACAATAAAGATTTCTTCATAGTGAAAACTAATGTTTAGAGAATGTGATCTTTGCTATTAAGTAGATGATTGTGAAACTGCTAATTAATAACTAACACAAAAGTCTATTAATTATTCGTTAGTATTTGCTTTTTTTTTTTTTTTTTTAGCTGCCATTTTTTATTGTATGACCAGTCTTTTCTTTAACTTTGCTAGAACAAAATGAAAAGCAGAATAACAGAAAAATCTGGAAGATCTTAAGCCAGGGAGAAAGTCAGCAAAACCACCCCCTTCAACTTCCAGAGGGTTGACAACCCTCTTCTGGATGCTGCTAGAGAGAATCTCTTGGAAAACATTATTAAAGGACAAAGAGGTCCAGGAAGGCTGAATGCTCTTCAAGAATGGAATCTTAAAGGTGAAGGAGCAGGCAATCCCCATGTGCCTAAAACTGAACAAGTGGTGAAGAAGACCAGCCTGGCTGAATGTTGCCTTTACTTCAGTCTTTAATAGTAAAAATTTTGTTCTCCTTATTGACTATTTGACAGCCTATTCTATGAGAAACCACAGAAATTAGAGATCTGGTAGCTAAAATTCCTCTTTCAACTCCTATTCCTTAAGTAATTTAGCACTAATAGATACATTTTGCTTTACTAAATAGGATAATATACAAATGGGCTTCAAGTGAGCCAAAAATCAACCACAAACCTACCCTCAGCTGATCATATTAATGGAATCTTTTATAGCCAGATGTCAGCTCTGAACGTTGATTGCCCAAGTGTTGCCTGCCAAGAGCTCACATGTTCTTCCTTCCTTACTAAGTTACGTGAAATGGAAAACATACAGATCTGTATTTCAAGTCCACTGATTTGTAAAAAATGCAGGAACAATTACTTTTTTTGAAATTTTGGTAGTATGATTTATCGTAAGGTTAACCATTATTCCCAATTACAAGTCTCTGCTTCCAAATCCTCAGAGACTTACAACTAATCCAAAATCTTTAATTGTTTCAAGGTTTATTTTTCTCTTCTTTTCTATTTCCTTTTTTTCTCTGACAAATGCCCTTAGCACTTCCAAGATTTAGATAAGGTTTTTCTTCATATCACATGATAAATACGCATCAAGAATATGTTTAGGGTTTTTTTTTCCTTTCCTTCATTAACAATCACTAAATGTGGCTGATGCATAAAGCTGGGCACACAAATTATCAGTATTATTTGTAAGGTAACTCTGAAAGGCCTGCCTGCACTATACCACTGACGTACTGGTGCTGCGGAGATTTACAGGCTAACACTGCCAGACCAAAGTAAGGAAGTTTATTTTGCATATTATTTCCATCTTCTTTATTTAGGTGATTGGAAAGCTGAAGATTCCATATTGAAATACAAGAGTTTGATCAAACATGAGAAATACAGACTGGGACAAAGAACTCCACTGTGACTTGAACTGGACTTCAGTTAAACAGCTTTAGTACAACTGCATCAGACTGTTCATAAGTACTACATAAATACTTAATGTGAGAAGAATACGTGGAGAAAGTCTTAAAGTGAGCTCAAAAATAAACTCACAGGACTATGTACTAATTCAATGCAGAAGGCCAGCTGTCTACATTGTCGTG
>NW_026636298.1:0-2233 GCF_028554395.1 Pezoporus wallicus | reverse complement strand
AAAGGGTGCATTCAAATGGACCTTTAGGTATGACACCGAGGAGCGACAGCAATGATGGTGACACCGTTGCAAAGCTGACTGTGTGCTGAAGATGCCCAGCACATGCTTTCCTTCCTGGCTCTTCGGCTCTGGGAGCAGAGGCCAGACGTTCGTGCTCTACTGACTGTGCCGCTGGACAGCCAAGAGCAATGAGCGGAGAAGGTGGATTCAAATGAAGTTCTAGGTATGAAAGCGAAAAGCGTCAGCAATGATGGAGGCACTGTTGCAAAGCTGACTGTGTGCTGAAGATGCCCAGCACATGCTTTCCCTCCTGGCTCTTCGGCTCTGGGAGCAGAGGCCAGACGTTCGTGCTCTAATCGCTGAGCTACTGGGCAGCTCAGAGCAAGCTCCGTAGTGGTTGCATTCGAGTGGACTTTTAGGTATGAAACCGAGGAGCGACAGCAATGATGGTGACACCGTTGCAAAGCTAACTGTGTGCTGAAGATGCCCAGCACATGCTTTCCCTCCTGGCTCTTCGACTGTGGGAGCAGACGGCAACCGTTCGTGCTCTACTCACTGTGCAGCTGGGCAGCCGAGAGCAAGCTCCGAAGAGGGTGCATTCAAATGGACCTTTAGGTATGAAAGCGAGGAGCGACAGCAATGATGGTGACACCGTTGCAAAGCTGACTGTGTGCTGAAGATGCCCAGCACATGCTTTCCCTCCCGGCTCTTCGGATCTGGGAGCAGAAGCCAGAAGTTCGTGCACTAATCGCTGTGCTACTGGGCAGCTGAGAAGCAGCTTTGGAGAGGTTGCATTCAAATGTACTTTTAGGTATGAAACCGAGGAGTGACAGCAATAATGGTGACAGCATTGAAAAGCTGACTGTGTGCTGAAGATGCGCAGCATATGCTTTCCCTCCTGGCCCTTCGACTGTGGGAGCAGACGGCAACCCTAACCATAACCCTAAGCCTAACGCTAACCCAACCCTAACCCTAACCCTAACCCTAACACTACCCCTAACCCTAACCCTAACCCTAACCCTAAACCTAACAATAACCCTAACCCTAACCCTAACCCCTAACCCTAACCCTAACCCTAACCCTAACCCTAACCCTAACCCTAACCCCTAACCCTAACCCCTAACCCTAACCCTAACCCTAACCCTAACGCTAAGCTTTCACCAGCTTTCCCTCCTGGCTCTTCGATTGTGGGAGCAGACGGCAACTGTTCGTGCTCTACTCACTGTGCAGCTGGGCAGCCGAGGGCAAGCTCTGAAGAGGGTGCATTCAAATGGACCTTTAGGTATGAAAGCGAGGAGCGACAGCAATGATGGTGACACCGTTGCAAAGCTGACTGTGTGCTGAAGATGCCCAGCACATGCTTTCCCTCCTGGCTCTTCGACTGTGGGAGCAGACGGGAACCGTTCATGCTCTACTCACTGTGCTGCTGGGCAGCCGAGAGCAAGCTCCGAAGAGGGTGCACTCAAATGGACCTTTAGGGATGACAACGAGGAGCGACAGCAATGATGGTGACACCGTTGCAAAGCTGACTGTGTGCTGAAGATGCCCAGCACATGCTTTCCTTCCTGGCTCTTCGGCTCTGGGAGCAGAGGCCAGACGTTCGTGCTCTACTGACTGCGCCGCTGGACAGCCAAGAGCAATGAGCGGAGAAGATGGATTCTAATGAACTTCTAGGTATGAAAGTGAAAAGCGTCAGCAATGATGGAGGCACTGTTGCAAAGCTGACTGTGTGCTGAAGATTCCCAGCACATGCTTTCCCTCCTGGCTCTTCGGATCTGGGAGCAGACGGCAACCGTTCGTGCTCTACTCACTGTGCTGCTGGGCAGCCGAGAGCAAGCTCCGATGAGGGTGCATTCAAATGGACCTTTAGGTATGAAACCGAGGAGCGACAGCAATGATGGTGACACCGTTGCAAAGCTGACTGTGTGCTGAAGATGCCCAGCACATGCTTTCCCTCCTGGCTCTTCGGATCTGTGGCAGAGCAGAGGCAGTAACCTGTGCTACTGGGCAGCTGACAAGCAGCTTTGGAGAGGTTGCATTCAAATGTACTTTTAGGTATGAAACCGAGGAGTGACAGCAATAATGGTGACAGCATTGCAAAGCTGACTGTGTGCTGAAGATGCCCCGCAAATGCTTTCCCTCCTGGCTCTTCGACTTTGGGAGCAGACGGCAACCGTAACCCTAACCCTAACCCTAACCCTAACCCAACCCTAACCCTAACCCTAACCCTACC
>NW_026636297.1:0-227 GCF_028554395.1 Pezoporus wallicus | reverse complement strand
CCTGGGTTCAGCAGTAGCAGTCATGTTTTTTCCTTTGTGTTAACTGGTGCAGTGCTGTGTTTTGACTTCTAGTTTTGAGAACAGCGTTGGTGAAGCCGATGTTTTCGGTTGTTGCTAAGTGTAACTGGGAGTTGCCCGGAAGGACAGGGGCTTCCGGGTGGAACTCGTTTTCTTGGCCGGTGGTATCGTATTCTCTTCCCTTGTTATTTTCCCCTTATCATTGTTTT